>NW_026778088.1:0-43796 GCF_028023285.1 Balaenoptera ricei
GCCATGGAGAAGAGTTTAGACACTAGGATAAGATAAGGAACACACCCATTATAAAGAAATCACATTAGGATTCTCTTTTTAAGCTGTTCCTTAAAACACTAGTGCTTAGGAAATCTATTGGAGGCAGAAGCAGTCAAGGGTAGCCTAGGGTTAGGGTTAGGCTTAGGGTTAGGGTTAGGGTACGGCTTAGTGTAGGGGTTCGGGGAGGGGTTCGGGTACGGCGTAGGGTATGGGTTAGGGTTAGGGTTAGTGTTAGGGTTAGGGCTCGGTTTAGGGTACGGGTTAGGATTAGGGTACGTGTTAGGGTTAGGTTAGGGGTTAGGGTTAGGGTACGCGTTAGGGTTAGGGTAGTTATTAAACCTATCCCACTCTCTAGATACCCCTTAGCACGTAAAGGAATATTATTTGGGGGTCCAGCCATGGAGAAGAGTTTAGACACTAGGATAAGATAAGGAACACACCCATTATAAAGAAATCACATTAGGATTCTCTTTTTAAGCTGTTCCTTCAAACACTAGTGCTTAGGAAATCTATTGGAGGCAGAAGCAGTCAAGGGTAGCCTAGGGTTAGGGTTAGGCTTAGGGTATGGCTTAGGGTACGGCTTAGGGTACGGGTTCGGGGAGGGGTTCGGGTACGGTGTAGGGTATGGGTTAGGGTTAGGGTTAGGGTTAGTGTTAGGGTTAGGGCTCGGTTTAGGGACCGGGTTAGGATTAGGGTACGTGTTAGGGTTAGGGTAGGGGTTAGGGTTAGGGTACGCGTTCGGGTTAGGGTAGTTATTAAACCTATCCCACTCTCTAGATACCCCTTAGCACGTAAAGGAATATTATTTGGGGGTCCAGCCATGGAGAAGAGTTTAGACACTAGGATAAGATAAGGAACACACCCATTATAAAGAAATCACATTAGGATTCTCTTTTTAAGCTGTTCCTTCAAACACTAGTGCTTAGGAAATCTATTGGAGGCAGAAGCAGTCAAGGGTAGCCTAGGGTTAGGGTTAGGCTTAGGGTTAGGCTTAGGGTACGGCTTAGGGTACGGGTTCGGGGAGGGGTTCGGGTACGGCGTAGGGTATGGGTTAGGGTTAGGGTTAGGGTTAGTGTTAGGGTTAGGGCTCGGTTTAGGGTACGGGTTAGGATTAGGGTACGTGTTAGGGTTAGGGTAGGGGTTAGGGTTAGGGTACGCGTTAGGGTTAGGGTAGTTATTAAACCTATCCCACTCTCTAGATACCCCTTAGCACGTAAAGGAATATTATTTGGGGGTCCAGCCATGGAGAAGAGTTTAGACACTAGGATAAGATAAGGAACACACCCATTATAAAGAAATCACATTAGGATTCTCTTTTTAAGCTGTTCCTTCAAACACTAGTGCTTAGGAAATCTATTGGAGGCAGAAGCAATCAAGGGTAGCCTAGGGTTAGGGTTAGGCTTAGGGTTAGGCTTAGGGTACGGTTTCGGGGAGGGGTTCGGGTACGGCGTAGGGTATGGGTTAGGGTTAGGGTTAGGGTTAGTGTTACGGTTAGGGCTCGGTTTAGGGTACGGGTTAGGATTAGGGTACGTGTTAGGGTTAGGGAAGGGTTTAGGATTAGGGTACGCGTTAGGGTTAGGGTAGTTATTAAACCTATCCCACTCTCTAGATACCCCTTAGCACGTAAAGGAATATTATTTGGGGGTCCAGCCATGGAGAAGAGTTTAGACACTAGGATAAGATAAGGAACACACCCATTATAAAGAAATCACATTAGGATTCTCTTTTTAAGGTGTTGCTTCAAACACTAGTGCTTAGGAAATCTATTGGAGGCAGAAGCAGTCAAGGGTAGCCTAGGGTTAGGGTTAGGCTTAGGGTTAGGCTTAGGGTACGGCTTAGGGTACGGGTTCGGGGAGGGGTTCGGGTACGGCGTAGGGTATGGGTTAGGTTAGGTTTAGGGTTAGTGTTAGGGTTAGGGCTCGGTTTAGGGTACGGGTTAGGATTAGGGTACGTGTTAGGGTTAGGGTAGGTGTTAGGGTTAGGGTACGCGTTAGGGTTAGGGTAGTTATTAAACCTATCCCACTCTCTAGATACCCCTTAGCACGTAAAGGAATATTATTTGGGGGTCCAGCCATGGAGAAGAGTTTAGACACTAGGATAAGATAAGGAACACACCCATTATAAAGAAATCACATTAGGATTCTCTTTTTAAGCTGTTCCTTCAAACACTAGTGCTTAGGAAATCTATTGGAGGCAGAAGCAGTCAAGGGTAGCCTAGGTTTAGGGTTAGGCTTAGGGTTAGGCTTAGGGTACGGCTTAGGGTATGGGTTCGGGGAGGGGTTCGGGTACGGTGTAGGGTATGGGTTAGGGTTAGGTTTAGGGTTAGTGTTAGGGTTAGGGCTCGGTTTAGGGTACGGGTTAGGATTAGGGTACGTGTTAGGGTTAGGGTAGGTGTTAGGGTTAGGGTACGCGTTAGGGTTAGGGTAGTTATTAAACCTATCCCACTCTCTAGATACCCCTTAGCACGTAAAGGAATATTATTTGGGGGTCCAGCCATGGAGAAGAGTTTAGACACTAGGATAAGATAAGGAACACACCCATTATAAAGAAATCACATTAGGATTCTCTTTTTAAGCTGTTCCTTCAAACACTAGTGCTTAGGAAATCTATTGGAGGCAGAAGCAGTCAATGGTAGCCTAGGGTTAGGGTTAGGCTTAGGGTTAGGCTTAGGGTACGGCTTAGGGTACGGGTTCGGGGAGGGGTTCGGGTA
This sequence comes from Balaenoptera ricei, assembly GCF_028023285.1. Taxonomy (NCBI): domain Eukaryota; kingdom Metazoa; phylum Chordata; class Mammalia; order Artiodactyla; family Balaenopteridae; genus Balaenoptera; species Balaenoptera ricei. The sequence continues at coordinate 2,732 of NW_026778088.1, forward strand.
CGGCGTAGGGTATGGGTTAGGGTTAGTGTTAGGGTTAGGGATCGGTTTAGGGTACGGGTTAGGATTAGGGTACGTGTTAGGGTTAGGGTAGGGGTTAGGGTTAGGGTACGCGTTAGGGTTAGGGTAGTTATTAAACCTATCCAACTCTCTAGATACCCCTTAGCACGTAAAGGAATATTATTTGGGGGTCCAGCCATGGAGAAGTGTTTAGACACTAGGATAAGATAAGGAACACACCCATTATAAAGAAATCACATTAGGATTCTCTTTTTAAGCTGTTCCTTAAAACACTAGTGCTTAGGAAATCTATTGGAGGCAGAAGCAGTCAAGGGTAGCCTAGGGTTAGGGTTAGGCTTAGGGTTAGGGTTAGGGTACGGCTTAGGGTAGGGGATCGGGGAGGGGTTCTGGAACGGCGTAGGGTATGGGTTAGGGTTAGGGTTAGGGTTAGTGTTAGGGTTAGGGCTCGGTTTAGGGTATGGGTTAGGATTAGGGTACGTGTTAGGGTTAGGGTAGGGGTTAGGGTTAGGGTACGCGTTAGGGTTAGGGTAGTTATTAAACCTATCCCACTCTCTAGATACCCCTTAGCACGTAAAGGAATATTATTTGGGGGTCCAGCCATGGAGAAGAGTTTAGACACTAGGATAAGATAAGGAACACACCCATTATAAAGAAATCACATTAGGATTCTCTTTTTAAGCTGTTCCTTCAAACACTAGTGCTTAGGAAATCTATTGGAGGCAGAAGCAGTCAAGGGTAGCCTAGGGTTAGGGTTAGGCTTAGGGTTAGGCTTAGGGTACGGCTTAGGGTACGGGTTCGGGGAGGGGTTCGGGTACGGCATAGGGTATGGGTTAGGGTTAGGGTTAGGGTTCGGGTTAGGGTTAGGGCTCGGTTTAGGGTACGGGTTAGGATTAGGGTACGTGTTAGGGTTAGGGTAGGTGTTAGGGTTAGGGTACGCGTTAGGGTTAGGGTAGTTATTAAACCTATCCCACTCTCTAGATACCCCTTAGCACGTAAAGGAATATTATTTGGGGGTCCAGCCATGGAGAAGAGTTTAGACACTAGGATAAGATAAGGAACACACCCATTATAAAGAAATCACATTAGGATTCTCTTTTTAAGCTGTTCCTTCAAACACTAGTGCTTAGGAAATCTATTGGAGGCAGAAGCAGTCAAGGGTAGCCTAGGGTTAGGGTTAGGCTTAGGGTTAGGCTTAGGGTACGGCTTAGGGTAGGGGATCGGGGAGGGGTTCGGGTACGGCGTAGGGTATGGGTTAGGGTTAGGGTTAGGGTTAGTGTTAGGGTTAGGGCTCGGTTTAGGGCACGGGTTAGGATTAGGGTACGTGTTAGGGTTAGGGTAGGTGTTAGGGTTACGGTACGCGTTAGGGTTAGGGTAGTTATTAAACCTATCCCACTCTCTAGATACCCCTTAGCACGTAAAGGAATATTATTTGGGGGTCCAGCCATGGAGAAGAGTTTAGACACTAGGATAAGATAAGGAACACACCCATTATAAAGAAATCACATTAGGATTCTCTTTTTAAGCTGTTCCTTCAAACACTAGTGCTTAGGAAATCTATTGGAGGCAGAAGCAGTCAAGGGTAGCCTAGGGTTAGGGTTAGGCTTAGGGTTAGGCTTAGGGTACGGGTTCGGGGAGGGGTTCGGGTACGGCGTAGGGTATGGGTTAGGGTTAGGGTTAGGGTTCGTGTTAGGGTTAGGGCTCGGTTTAGGGTACGGGTTAGGATTAGGGTACGTGTTAGGGTTAGGGTAGGTGTTAGGGTTAGGGTACGCGTTAGAGTTAGGGTAGTTATTAAACCTATCCCACTCTCTAGATACCCCTTAGCACGTAAAGGAATATTATTTGGGGGTCCAGCCATGGAGAAGAGTTTAGACACTAGGATAAGATAAGGAACACACCCATTATAAAGAAATCACATTAGGATTCTCTTTTTAAGCTGTTCCTTCAAACACTAGTGCTTAGGAAATCTATTGGAGGCAGAAGCAGTCAAGGGTAGCCTAGGGTTAGGGTTAGGCTTAGGGTTAGGCTTAGGGTACGGCTTAGGGTACGGGTTCGGGGAGGGGTTCGGGTACGGCGTAGGGTATGGGTTAGGGTTAGGGTGTAGGGTTAGTGTTAGGTTTAGGGCTTGGTTCAGGTTACGGGTTAGGATTAGGGTATGTGTTAGGGTTAGGGTAGGGGTTAGGGTTAGGATACGCGTTAGGGTTAGGGTAGTTATTAAACCTATCCCACTCTCTAGATACCCCTTAGCACGTAAAGGAATATTATTTGGGGGTCCAGCCATGGAGAAGAGTTTAGACACTAGGATAAGATAAGGAACACACCCATTATAAAGAAATCACATTAGGATTCTCTTTTTAAGCTGTTCCTTCAAACACTAGTGCTTAGGAAATCTATTGGAGGCAGAAGCAGTCAAGGGTAGCCTAGGGTTAGGGTTAGGCTTAGGGTTAGGCTTAGGGTACGGCTTAGGGTACGGGTTCGGGGAGGGGTTCGGGTACGGCGTAGGGTATGGGTTAGGGTTAGGTTTAGGGTTAGTGTTAGGGTTAGGGCTCGGTTTAGGGTACGGGTTAGGATTAGGGTAGGTGTTAGGGTTAGGGTACGCGTTAGGGTTAGGGTAGTTATTAAACCTATCCCACTCTCTAGATACCCCATAGCACGTAAAGGAATATTATTTGGGGGTCCAGCCACGGAGAAGAGTTTAGACACTAGGATAAGATAAGGAACACACCCATTATAAAGAAATCACATTAGGATTCTCTTTTTAAGCTGTTCCTTCAAACACTAGTGCTTAGGAAATCTATTGGAGGCAGAAGCAGTCAATGGTAGCCTAGGGTTAGGTTTAGGCTTAGGGTTAGGCTTAGGGTACGGCTTAGGGTACGGGTTCGGGGAGGGGTTCGGGTACGGCGTAGGGTATGGGTTAGGGTTAGTGTTAGGGTTAGGGATCGGTTTAGGGTACGGGTTAGGATTAGGGTACGTGTTAGGGTTAGGGTAGGTGTTAGGGTTAGGGTACGCGTTAGGGTTAGGGTAGTTATTAAACCTATCCCACTCTCTAGATACCCCTTAGCACGTAAAGGAATATTATTTGGGGGTCCAGCCATGGAGAAGAGTTTAGACACTAGGATAAGATAAGGAACACACCCATTATAAAGAAATCACATTAGGATTCTCTTTTTAAGCTGTTCCTTCAAACACTAGTGCTTAGGAAATCTATTGGAGGCAGAAGCAGTCAAGGGTAGCCTAGGGTTAGGGTTAGGCTTAGGGTTAGGCTTAGGGTACGGCTTAGGGTACGGGTTCGGGGAGGGGTTCGGGTACGGCGTAGGGTATGGGTTAGGGTTAGGGTTAGTGTTAGTGTTAGGGTTAGGGCTCGGTTTAGGGTACGGGTTAGGATTAGGGTACGTGTTAGGGTTAGGGTAGGGGTTAGGGTTAGGTTACGCGTTAGGGTTAGGGTAGTTATTAAACCTATCCCACTCTCTAGATACCCCTTAGCACGTAAAGGAATATTATTTGGGGGTCCAGCCATGGAGAAGAGTTTTGACACTAGGATAAGATAAGGAACACACCCATTATAAAGAAATCACATTAGGATTCTCTTTTTAAGCTGTTCCTTCAAACACTAGTGCTTAGGAAATCTATTGGAGGCAGAAGCAGTCAAGGGTAGCCTAGGGTTAGGGTTAGGCTTAGGGTTAGGCTTAGGGTATGGCTTAGGGTACGGGTTCGGGGAGGGGTTCGGGTACGGCGTAGGGTATGGGTTAGGGTTAGTGTTATGGTTAGGGATCGGTTTAGGGTACGGGTTAGGATTAGGGTACGTGTTAGGGTTAGGGTAGGGGTTAGGGTTAGGGTTAGTGTTAGGGTTAGGGCTCGGTTTAGGGACCGGGTTAGGATTAGGGTACGTGTTAGGGTTAGGGTAGGGGTTAGGGTTAGGGTACGCGTTCGGGTTAGGGTAGTTATTAAACCTATCCCACTCTCTAGATACCCCTTAGCACGTAAAGGAATATTATTTGGGGTTCCAGCCATGGAGAAGAGTTTAGACACTAGGATAAGATAAGGAACACACCCATTATAAAGAAATCACATTAGGATTCTCTTTTTAAGCTGTTCCTTCAAACACTAGTGCTTAGGAAATCTATTGGAGGCAGAAGCAGTCAAGGGTAGCCTAGGGTTAGGGTTAGGCTTAGGGTTAGGCTTAGGGTACGGCTTAGGGTACGGGTTCGGGGAGGGGTTCGGGTACGGCGTAGGGTATGGGTTAGGGTTAGGTTTAGGGTTAGTGTTAGGGTTAGGGCTCGGTTTAGGGTACGGGTTAGGATTAGGGTACGTGTTAGGGTTAGGGTAGGTGTTAGGGTTAGGGTACGCGTTAGGGTTAGGGTAGTTATTAAACCTATCCCACTCTCTAGATACCCCTTAGCACGTAAAGGAATATTATTTGGGGGTCCAGCCATGGAGAAGAGTTTAGACACTAGGATAAGATAAGGAACACACCCATTATAAAGAAATCACATTAGGATTCTCTTTTTAAGCTGTTCCTTCAAACACTAGTGCTTAGGAAATCTATTGGAGGCAGAAGCAGTCAAGGGTAGCCTAGGTTTAGGGTTAGGCTTAGGGTTAGGCTTAGGGTACGGCTTAGGGTACGGGTTCGGGGAGGGGTTCGGGTACGGTGTATGGTATGGGTTAGGGTTAGGTTTAGGGTTAGTGTTAGGGTTAGGGCTCGGTTTAGGGTACGGGTTAGGATTAGGGTACGTGTTAGGGTTAGGGTAGGTGTTAGGGTTAGGGTACGCGTTAGGGTTAGGGTAGTTATTAAACCTATCCCACTCTCTAGATACCCCTTAGCACGTAAAGGAATATTATTTGGGGGTCCAGCCATGGAGAAGAGTTTAGACACTAGGATAAGATAAGGAACACACCCATTATAAAGAAATCACATTAGGATTCTCTTTTTAAGCTGTTCCTTCAAACACTAGTGCTTAGGAAATCTATTGGAGGCAGAAGCAGTCAATGGTAGCCTAGGGTTAGGGTTAGGCTTAGGGTTAGGCTTAGGGTACGGCTTAGGGTACGGGTTCGGGGAGGGGTTCGGGTACGGCGTAGGGTATGGGTTAGGGTTAGTGTTAGGGTTAGGGCTCGGTTTAGGGTACGGGTTAGGATTAGGGTACGTGTTAGGGTTAGGGTAGGGGTTAGGGTTAGGGTACGCGTTAGGGTTAGGGTAGTTATTAAACCTATCCCACTCTCTAGATACCCCTTAGCACGTAAAGGAATATTATTTGGGGGTCCAGCCATGGAGAAGAGTTTAGACACTAGGATAAGATAAGGAACACACCCATTATAAAGAAATCACATTAGGATTCTCTTTTTAAGCTGTTCCTTAAAACACTAGTGCTTAGGAAATCTATTGGAGGCAGAAGCAGTCAAGGGTAGCCTAGGGTTAGGGTTAGGCTTAGGGTTAGGGTTAGGGTACGGCTTAGGGTAGGGGATCGGGGAGGGGTTCTGGAACGGCGTAGGGTATGGGTTAGGGTTAGGGTTAGGGTTAGTGTTAGGGTTAGGGCTCGGTTTAGGGTATGGGTTAGGATTAGGGTACGTGTTAGGGTTAGGGTAGGGGTTAGGGTTAGGGTACGCGTTAGGGTTAGGGTAGTTATTAAACCTATCCCACTCTCTAGATACCCCTTAGCACGTAAAGGAATATTATTTGGGGGTCCAGCCATGGAGAAGAGTTTAGACACTAGGATAAGATAAGGAACACACCCATTATAAAGAAATCACATTAGGATTCTCTTTTTAAGCTGTTCCTTCAAACACTAGTGCTTAGGAAATCTATTGGAGGCAGAAGCAGTCAAGGGTAGCCTAGGGTTAGGGTTAGGCTTAGGGTTAGGCTTAGGGTACGGCTTAGGGTACGGGTTCGGGGAGGGGTTCGGGTACGGCATAGGGTATGGGTTAGGGTTAGGGTTAGGGTTCGTGTTAGGGTTAGGGCTCGGTTTAGGGTACGGGTTAGGATTAGGGTACGTGTTAGGGTTAGGGTAGGTGTTAGGGTTAGGGTACGCGTTAGGGTTAGGGTAGTTATTAAACCTATCCCACTCTCTAGATACCCCTTAGCACGTAAAGGAATATTATTTGGGGGTCCAGCCATGGAGAAGAGTTTAGACACTAGGATAAGATAAGGAACACACCCATTATAAAGAAATCACATTAGGATTCTCTTTTTAAGCTGTTCCTTCAAACACTAGTGCTTAGGAAATCTATTGGAGGCAGAAGCAGTCAAGGGTAGCCTAGGGTTAGGGTTAGGCTTAGGGTTAGGCTTAGGGTACGGCTTAGGGTAGGGGATCGGGGAGGGGTTCGGGTACGGCGTAGGGTATGGGTTAGGGTTAGGGTTAGGGTTAGTGTTAGGGTTAGGGCTCGGTTTAGGGCACGGGTTAGGATTAGGGTACGTGTTAGGGTTAGGGTAGGTGTTAGGGTTAGGGTACGCGTTAGGGTTAGGGTAGTTATTAAACCTATCCCACTCTCTAGATACCCCTTAGCACGTAAAGGAATATTATTTGGGGGTTCAGCCATGGAGAAGAGTTTAGACACTAGGATAAGATAAGGAACACACCCATTATAAAGAAATCACATTAGGATTCTCTTTTTAAGCTGTTCCTTCAAACACTAGTGCTTAGGAAATCTATTGGAGGCAGAAGCAGTCAAGGGTAGCCTAGGGTTAGGGTTAGGCTTAGGGTTAGGCTTAGGGTACGGGTTCGGGGAGGGGTTCGGGTACGGCGTAGGGTATGGGTTAGGGTTAGGGTTAGGGTTCGTGTTAGGGTTAGGGCTCGGTTTAGGGTACGGGTTAGGATTAGGGTACGTGTTAGGGTTAGGGTAGGTGTTAGGGTTAGGGTACGCGTTAGAGTTAGGGTAGTTATTAAACCTATCCCACTCTCTAGATACCCCTTAGCACGTAAAGGAATATTATTTGGGGGTCCAGCCATGGAGAAGAGTTTAGACACTAGGATAAGATAAGGAACACACCCATTATAAAGAAATCACATTAGGATTCTCTTTTTAAGCTGTTCCTTCAAACACTAGTGCTTAGGAAATCTATTGGAGGCAGAAGCAGTCAAGGGTAGCCTAGGGTTAGGGTTAGGCTTAGGGTTAGGCTTAGGGTACGGCTTAGGGTACGGGTTCGGGGAGGGGTTCGGGTACGGCGTAGGGTATGGGTTAGGGTTAGGGTGTAGGGTTAGTGTTAGGTTTAGGGCTTGGTTCAGGTTACGGGTTAGGATTAGGGTATGTGTTAGGGTTAGGGTAGGGGTTAGGGTTAGGATACGCGTTAGGGTTAGGGTAGTTATTAAACCTATCCCACTCTCTAGATACCCCTTAGCACGTAAAGGAATATTATTTGGGGGTCCAGCCATGGAGAAGAGTTTAGACACTAGGATAAGATAAGGAACACACCCATTATAAAGAAATCACATTAGGATTCTCTTTTTAAGCTGTTCCTTCAAACACTAGTGCTTAGGAAATCTATTGGAGGCAGAAGCAGTCAAGGGTAGCCTAGGGTTAGGGTTAGGCTTAGGGTTAGGCTTAGGGTACGGCTTAGGGTACGGGTTCGGGGAGGGGTTCGGGTACGGCGTAGGGTATGGGTTAGGGTTAGGTTTAGGGTTAGTGTTAGGGTTAGGGCTCGGTTTAGGGTACGGGTTAGGATTAGGGTACGTGTTAGGGTTAGGGTAGGTGTTAGGGTTAGGGTACGCGTTAGGGTTAGGGTAGTTATTAAACCTATCCCACTCTCTAGATACCCCATAGCACGTAAAGGAATATTATTTGGGGGTCCAGCCATGGAGAAGAGTTTAGACACTAGGATAAGATAAGGAACACACCCATTATAAAGAAATCACATTAGGATTCTCTTTTTAAGCTGTTCCTTCAAACACTAGTGCTTAGGAAATCTATTGGAGGCAGAAGCAGTCAATGGTAGCCTAGGGTTAGGTTTAGGCTTAGGGTTAGGCTTAGGGTACGGCTTAGGGTACGGGTTCGGGGAGGGGTTCGGGTACGGCGTAGGGTATGGGTTAGGGTTAGTGTTAGGGTTAGGGATCGGTTTAGGGTACGGGTTAGGATTAGGGTACGTGTTAGGGTTAGGGTAGGGGTTAGGGTTAGGGTACGCGTTAGGGTTAGGGTAGTTATTAAACCTATCCCACTCTCTAGATACCCCTTAGCACGTAAAGGAATATTATTTGGGGGTCCAGCCATGGAGAAGAGTTTAGACACTAGGATAAGATAAGGAACACACCCATTATAAAGAAATCACATTAGGATTCTCTTTTTAAGCTGTTCCTTCAAACACTAGTGCTTAGGAAATCTATTGGAGGCAGAAGCAGTCAAGGGTAGCCTAGGGTTAGGGTTAGGCTTAGGGTTAGGGTTAGGGTACGGCTTAGGGTAGGGGATCGGGGAGGGGTTCGGGTACGGCGTAGGGTATGGGTTAGGGTTAGGGTTAGGGTTAGTGTTAGGGTTAGGGCTCGGTTTAGGGTACGGGTTAGGATTAGGGTACGTGTTAGGGTTAGGGTTGGGGTTAGGGTTAGCGTACGCGTTAGGGTTAGGGTAGTTATTAAACCTATCCCACTCTCTAGATACCCCTTAGCACGTAAAGGAATATTATTTGGGGGTCCAGCCATGGAGAAGAGTTTAGACACTAGGATAAGATAAGGAACACACCCATTATAAAGAAATCACATTAGGATTCTCTTTTTAAGCTGTTCCTTCAAACACTAGTGCTTAGGAAATCTATTGGAGGCAGAAGCAGTCAAGGGTAGCCTAGGGTTAGGGTTAGGCTTAGGGTTAGGGTTAGGGTACGGCTTAGGGTAGGGGATCGGGGAGGGGTTCGGGTACGGCGTAGGGTATGGGTTAGGGTTAGGGTTAGGGTTAGTGTTAGGGTTAGGGCTCGGTTTAGGGTACGGGTTAGGATTAGGGTACGTGTTAGGGTTAGGGTAGGTGTTAGGGTTAGGGTACGTGTTAGGGTTAGGGTAGTTATTAAACCTATCCCACTCTCTAGATACCCCTTAGCACGTAAAGGAATATTATTTGGGGGTCCAGCCATGGAGAAGAGTTTAGACACTAGGATAAGATAAGGAACACACCCATTATAAAGAAATCACATTAGGATTCTCTTTTTAAGCTGTTCCTTCAAACACTAGTGCTTAGGAAATCTATTGGAGGCAGAAGCAGTCAAGGGTAGCCTAGGGTTAGGGTTAGGCTTAGGGTTAGGCTTAGGGTACGGCTTAGGGTACGGGTTCGGGGAGGGGTTCGGGTACGGCGTAGGGTATGGGTTAGGGTTAGGGTTAGTGTTAGTGTTAGGGTTAGGGCTCGGTTTAGGGTACGGGTTAGGATTAGGGTACGTGTTAGGGTTAGGGTAGGGGTTAGGGTTAGGTTACGCGTTAGGGTTAGGGTAGTTATTAAACCTATCCCACTCTCTAGATACCCCTTAGCACGTAAAGGAATATTATTTGGGGGTCCAGCCATGGAGAAGAGTTTTGACACTAGGATAAGATAAGGAACACACCCATTATAAAGAAATCACATTAGGATTCTCTTTTTAAGCTGTTCCTTCAAACACTAGTGCTTAGGAAATCTATTGGAGGCAGAAGCAGTCAAGGGTAGCCTAGGGTTAGGGTTAGGCTTAGGGTTAGGCTTAGGGTATGGCTTAGGGTACGGGTTCGGGGAGGGGTTCGGGTACGGCGTAGGGTATGGGTTAGGGTTAGTGTTATGGTTAGGGATCGGTTTAGGGTACGGGTTAGGATTAGGGTACGTGTTAGGGTTAGGGTAGGGGTTAGGGTTAGGGTTAGTGTTAGGGTTAGGGCTCGGTTTAGGGACCGGGTTAGGATTAGGGTACGTGTTAGGGTTAGGGTAGGGGTTAGGGTTAGGGTACGCGTTCGGGTTAGGGTAGTTATTAAACCTATCCCACTCTCTAGATACCCCTTAGCACGTAAAGGAATATTATTTGGGGTTCCAGCCATGGAGAAGAGTTTAGACACTAGGATAAGATAAGGAACACACCCATTATAAAGAAATCACATTAGGATTCTCTTTTTAAGCTGTTCCTTCAAACACTAGTGCTTAGGAAATCTATTGGAGGCAGAAGCAGTCAAGGGTAGCCTAGGGTTAGGGTTAGGCTTAGGGTTAGGCTTAGGGTACGGCTTAGGGTACGGGTTCGGGGAGGGGTTCGGGTACGGCGTAGGGTATGGGTTAGGGTTAGGGTTAGGGTTAGTGTTAGGGTTAGGGCTCGGTTTAGGGTACGGGTTAGGATTAGGGTACGTGTTAGGGTTAGGGTAGGTGTTAGGGTTAGGGTACGCGTTAGGGTTAGGGTAGTTATTAAACCTATCCCACTCTCTAGATACCCCTTAGCACGTAAAGGAATATTATTTGGGGGTCCAGCCATGGAGAAGAGTTTAGACACTAGGATAAGATAAGGAACACACCCATTATAAAGAAATCACATTAGGATTCTCTTTTTAAGCTGTTCCTTCAAACACTAGTGCTTAGGAAATCTATTGGAGGCAGAAGCAGTCAAGGGTAGCCTAGGGTTAGGGTTAGGCTTAGGGTTAGGCTTAGGGTACGGTTTCGGGGAGGGGTTCGGGTACGGCGTAGGGTATGGGTTAGGGTTAGGGTTAGGGTTAGTGTTACGGTTAGGGCTCGGTTTAGGGTACGGGTTAGGATTAGGGTACGTGTTAGGGTTAGGGAAGGGTTTAGGATTAGGGTACGCGTTAGGGTTAGGGTAGTTATTAAACCTATCCCACTCTCTAGATACCCCTTAGCACGTAAAGGAATATTATTTGGGGGTCCAGCCATGGAGAAGAGTTTAGACACTAGGATAAGATAAGGAACACACCCATTATAAAGAAATCACATTAGGATTCTCTTTTTAAGGTGTTGCTTCAAACACTAGTGCTTAGGAAATCTATTGGAGGCAGAAGCAGTCAAGGGTAGCCTAGGGTTAGGGTTAGGCTTAGGGTTAGGCTTAGGGTACGGCTTAGGGTACGGGTTCGGGGAGGGGTTCGGGTACGGCGTAGGGTATGGGTTAGGTTAGGTTTAGGGTTAGTGTTAGGGTTAGGGCTCGGTTTAGGGTACGGGTTAGGATTAGGGTACGTGTTAGGGTTAGGGTAGGTGTTAGGGTTAGGGTACGCGTTAGGGTTAGGGTAGTTATTAAACCTATCCCACTCTCTAGATACCCCTTAGCACGTAAAGGAATATTATTTGGGGGTCCAGCCATGGAGAAGAGTTTAGACACTAGGATAAGATAAGGAACACACCCATTATAAAGAAATCACATTAGGATTCTCTTTTTAAGCTGTTCCTTCAAACACTAGTGCTTAGGAAATCTATTGGAGGCAGAAGCAGTCAAGGGTAGCCTAGGTTTAGGGTTAGGCTTAGGGTTAGGCTTAGGGTACGGCTTAGGGTATGGGTTCGGGGAGGGGTTCGGGTACGGTGTAGGGTATGGGTTAGGGTTAGGTTTAGGGTTAGTGTTAGGGTTAGGGCTCGGTTTAGGGTACGGGTTAGGATTAGGGTACGTGTTAGGGTTAGGGTAGGTGTTAGGGTTAGGGTACGCGTTAGGGTTAGGGTAGTTATTAAACCTATCCCACTCTCTAGATACCCCTTAGCACGTAAAGGAATATTATTTGGGGGTCCAGCCATGGAGAAGAGTTTAGACACTAGGATAAGATAAGGAACACACCCATTATAAAGAAATCACATTAGGATTCTCTTTTTAAGCTGTTCCTTCAAACACTAGTGCTTAGGAAATCTATTGGAGGCAGAAGCAGTCAATGGTAGCCTAGGGTTAGGGTTAGGCTTAGGGTTAGGCTTAGGGTACGGCTTAGGGTACGGGTACGGGGAGGGGTTCGGGTACGGCGTAGGGTATGGGTTAGGGTTAGTGTTAGGGTTAGGGATCGGTTTAGGGTACGGGTTAGGATTAGGGTACGTGTTAGGGTTAGGGTAGGGGTTAGGGTTAGGGTACGCGTTAGGGTTAGGGTAGTTATTAAACCTATCCAACTCTCTAGATACCCCTTAGCACGTAAAGGAATATTATTTGGGGGTCCAGCCATGGAGAAGAGTTTAGACACTAGGATAAGATAAGGAACACACCCATTATAAAGAAATCACATTAGGATTCTCTTTTTAAGCTGTTCCTTAAAACACTAGTGCTTAGGAAATCTATTGGAGGCAGAAGCAGTCAAGGGTAGCCTAGGGTTAGGGTTAGGCTTAGGGTTAGGGTTAGGGTACGGCTTAGGGTAGGGGATCGGGGAGGGGTTCTGGAACGGCGTAGGGTATGGGTTAGGGTTAGGGTTAGGGTTAGTGTTAGGGTTAGGGCTCGGTTTAGGGTATGGGTTAGGATTAGGGTACGTGTTAGGGTTAGGGTAGGGGTTAGGGTTAGGGTACGCGTTAGGGTTAGGGTAGTTATTAAACCTATCCCACTCTCTAGATACCCCTTAGCACGTAAAGGAATATTATTTGGGGGTCCAGCCATGGAGAAGAGTTTAGACACTAGGATAAGATAAGGAACACACCCATTATAAAGAAATCACATTAGGATTCTCTTTTTAAGCTGTTCCTTCAAACACTAGTGCTTAGGAAATCTATTGGAGGCAGAAGCAGTCAAGGGTAGCCTAGGGTTAGGGTTAGGCTTAGGGTTAGGCTTAGGGTACGGCTTAGGGTACGGGTTCGGGGAGGGGTTCGGGTACGGCATAGGGTATGGGTTAGGGTTAGGGTTAGGGTTCGTGTTAGGGTTAGGGCTCGGTTTAGGGTACGGGTTAGGATTAGGGTACGTGTTAGGGTTAGGGTAGGTGTTAGGGTTAGGGTACGCGTTAGGGTTAGGGTAGTTATTAAACCTATCCCACTCTCTAGATACCCCTTAGCACGTAAAGGAATATTATTTGGGGGTCCAGCCATGGAGAAGAGTTTAGACACTAGGATAAGATAAGGAACACACCCATTATAAAGAAATCACATTAGGATTCTCTTTTTAAGCTGTTCCTTCAAACACTAGTGCTTAGGAAATCTATTGGAGGCAGAAGCAGTCAAGGGTAGCCTAGGGTTAGGGTTAGGCTTAGGGTTAGGCTTAGGGTACGGCTTAGGGTAGGGGATCGGGGAGGGGTTCGGGTACGGCGTAGGGTATGGGTTAGGGTTAGGGTTAGGGTTAGTGTTAGGGTTAGGGCTCGGTTTAGGGCACGGGTTAGGATTAGGGTACGTGTTAGGGTTAGGGTAGGTGTTAGGGTTAGGGTACGCGTTAGGGTTAGGGTAGTTATTAAACCTATCCCACTCTCTAGATACCCCTTAGCACGTAAAGGAATATTATTTGGGGGTCCAGCCATGGAGAAGAGTTTAGACACTAGGATAAGATAAGGAACACACCCATTATAAAGAAATCACATTAGGATTCTCTTTTTAAGCTGTTCCTTCAAACACTAGTGCTTAGGAAATCTATTGGAGGCAGAAGCAGTCAAGGGTAGCCTAGGGTTAGGGTTAGGCTTAGGGTTAGGCTTAGGGTACGGGTTCGGGGAGGGGTTCGGGTACGGCGTAGGGTATGGGTTAGGGTTAGGGTTAGGGTTCGTGTTAGGGTTAGTGCTCGGTTTAGGGTACGGGTTAGGATTAGGGTACGTGTTAGGGTTAGGGTAGGTGTTAGGGTTAGGGTACGCGTTAGAGTTAGGGTAGTTATTAAACCTATCCCACTCTCTAGATACCCCTTAGCACGTAAAGGAATATTATTTGGGGGTCCAGCCATGGAGAAGAGTTTAGACACTAGGATAAGATAAGGAACACACCCATTATAAAGAAATCACATTAGGATTCTCTTTTTAAGCTGTTCCTTCAAACACTAGTGCTTAGGAAATCTATTGGAGGCAGAAGCAGTCAAGGGTAGCCTAGGGTTAGGGTTAGGCTTAGGGTTAGGCTTAGGGTACGGCTTAGGGTACGGGTTCGGGGAGGGGTTCGGGTACGGCGTAGGGTATGGGTTAGGGTTAGGGTGTAGGGTTAGTGTTAGGTTTAGGGCTTGGTTCAGGTTACGGGTTAGGATTAGGGTATGTGTTAGGGTTAGGGTAGGGGTTAGGGTTAGGATACGCGTTAGGGTTAGGGTAGTTATTAAACCTATCCCACTCTCTAGATACCCCTTAGCACGTAAAGGAATATTATTTGGGGGTCCAGCCATGGAGAAGAGTTTAGACACTAGGATAAGATAAGGAACACACCCATTATAAAGAAATCACATTAGGATTCTCTTTTTAAGCTGTTCCTTCAAACACTAGTGCTTAGGAAATCTATTGGAGGCAGAAGCAGTCAAGGGTAGCCTAGGGTTAGGGTTAGGCTTAGGGTTAGGCTTAGGGTACGGCTTAGGGTACGGGTTCGGGGAGGGGTTCGGGTACGGCGTAGGGTATGGGTTAGGGTTAGGTTTAGGGTTAGTGTTAGGGTTAGGGCTCGGTTTAGGGTACGGGTTAGGATTAGGGTACGTGTTAGGGTTAGGGTAGGTGTTAGGGTTAGGGTACGCGTTAGGGTTAGGGTAGTTATTAAACCTATCCCACTCTCTAGATACCCCATAGCACGTAAAGGAATATTATTTGGGGGTCCAGCCATGGAGAAGAGTTTAGACACTAGGATAAGATAAGGAACACACCCATTATAAAGAAATCACATTAGGATTCTCTTTTTAAGCTGTTCCTTCAAACACTAGTGCTTAGGAAATCTATTGGAGGCAGAAGCAGTCAATGGTAGCCTAGGGTTAGGTTTAGGCTTAGGGTTAGGCTTAGGGTACGGCTTAGGGTACGGGTTCGGGGAGGGGTTCGGGTACGGCGTAGGGTATGGGTTAGGGTTAGTGTTAGGGTTAGGGATCGGTTTAGGGTACGGGTTAGGATTAGGGTACGTGTTAGGGTTAGGGTAGGTGTTAGGGTTAGGGTACGCGTTAGGGTTAGGGTAGTTATTAAACCTATCCCACTCTCTAGATACCCCTTAGCACGTAAAGGAATATTATTTGGGGGTCCAGCCATGGAGAAGAGTTTAGACACTAGGATAAGATAAGGAACACACCCATTATAAAGAAATCACATTAGGATTCTCTTTTTAAGCTGTTCCTTCAAACACTAGTGCTTAGGAAATCTATTGGAGGCAGAAGCAGTCAAGGGTAGCCTAGGGTTAGGGTTAGGCTTAGGGTTAGGCTTAGGGTACGGCTTAGGGTACGGGTTCGGGGAGGGGTTCGGGTACGGCGTAGGGTATGGGTTAGGGTTAGGGTTAGTGTTAGTGTTAGGGTTAGGGCTCGGTTTAGGGTACGGGTTAGGATTAGGGTACGTGTTAGGGTTAGGGTAGGGGTTAGGGTTAGGTTACGCGTTAGGGTTAGGGTAGTTATTAAACCTATCCCACTCTCTAGATACCCCTTAGCACGTAAAGGAATATTATTTGGGGGTCCAGCCATGGAGAAGAGTTTTGACACTAGGATAAGATAAGGAACACACCCATTATAAAGAAATCACATTAGGATTCTCTTTTTAAGCTGTTCCTTCAAACACTAGTGCTTAGGAAATCTATTGGAGGCAGAAGCAGTCAAGGGTAGCCTAGGGTTAGGGTTAGGCTTAGGGTTAGGCTTAGGGTATGGCTTAGGGTACGGGTTCGGGGAGGGGTTCGGGTACGGCGTAGGGTATGGGTTAGGGTTAGTGTTATGGTTAGGGATCGGTTTAGGGTACGGGTTAGGATTAGGGTACGTGTTAGGGTTAGGGTAGGGGTTAGGGTTAGGGTTAGTGTTAGGGTTAGGGCTCGGTTTAGGGACCGGGTTAGGATTAGGGTACGTGTTAGGGTTAGGGTAGGGGTTAGGGTTAGGGTACGCGTTCGGGTTAGGGTAGTTATTAAACCTATCCCACTCTCTAGATACCCCTTAGCACGTAAAGGAATATTATTTGGGGTTCCAGCCATGGAGAAGAGTTTAGACACTAGGATAAGATAAGGAACACACCCATTATAAAGAAATCACATTAGGATTCTCTTTTTAAGCTGTTCCTTCAAACACTAGTGCTTAGGAAATCTATTGGAGGCAGAAGCAGTCAAGGGTAGCCTAGGGTTAGGGTTAGGCTTAGGGTTAGGCTTAGGGTACGGCTTAGGGTACGGGTTCGGGGAGGGGTTCGGGTACGGCGTAGGGTATGGGTTAGGGTTAGGGTTAGGGTTAGTGTTAGGGTTAGGGCTCGGTTTAGGGTACGGGTTAGGATTAGGGTACGTGTTAGGGTTAGGGTAGGTGTTAGGGTTAGGGTACGCGTTAGGGTTAGGGTAGTTATTAAACCTATCCCACTCTCTAGATACCCCTTAGCACGTAAAGGAATATTATTTGGGGGTCCAGCCATGGAGAAGAGTTTAGACACTAGGATAAGATAAGGAACACACCCATTATAAAGAAATCACATTAGGATTCTCTTTTTAAGCTGTTCCTTCAAACACTAGTGCTTAGGAAATCTATTGGAGGCAGAAGCAGTCAAGGGTAGCCTAGGGTTAGGGTTAGGCTTAGGGTTAGGCTTAGGGTACGGCTTAGGGTACGGTTTCGGGGAGGGGTTCGGGTACGGCGTAGGGTATGGGTTAGGGTTAGGGTTAGGGTTAGTGTTACGGTTAGGGCTCGGTTTAGGGTACGGGTTAGGATTAGGGTACGTGTTAGGGTTAGGGAAGGGTTTAGGATTAGGGTACGCGTTAGGGTTAGGGTAGTTATTAAACCTATCCCACTCTCTAGATACCCCTTAGCACGTAAAGGAATATTATTTGGGGGTCCAGCCATGGAGAAGAGTTTAGACACTAGGATAAGATAAGGAACACACCCATTATAAAGAAATCACATTAGGATTCTCTTTTTAAGCTGTTCCTTCAAACACTAGTGCTTAGGAAATCTATTGGAGGCAGAAGCAGTCAAGGGTAGCCTAGGGTTAGGGTTAGGCTTAGGGTTAGGCTTAGGGTACGGCTTAGGGTACGGGTTCGGGGAGGGGTTCGGGTACGGCGTAGGGTATGGGTTAGGGTTAGGTTTAGGGTTAGAGTTAGGGTTAGGGCTCGGTTTAGGGTACGGGTTAGGATTAGGGTACGTGTTAGGGTTAGGGTAGGTGTTAGGGTTAGGGTACGCGTTAGGGTTAGGGTAGTTATTAAACCTATCCCACTCTCTAGATACCCCTTAGCACGTAAAGGAATATTATTTGGGGGTCCAGCCATGGAGAAGAGTTTAGACACTAGGATAAGATAAGGAACACACCCATTATAAAGAAATCACATTAGGATTCTCTTTTTAAGCTGTTCCTTCAAACACTAGTGCTTAGGAAATCTATTGGAGGCAGAAGCAGTCAAGGGTAGCCTAGGTTTAGGGTTAGGCTTAGGGTTAGGCTTAGGGTACGGCTTAGGGTACGGGTTCGGGGAGGGGTTCGGGTACGGTGTAGGGTATGGGTTAGGGTTAGGTTTAGGGTTAGTGTTAGGGTTAGGGCTCGGTTTAGGGTACGGGTTAGGATTAGGGTACGTGTTAGGGTTAGGGTAGGTGTTAGGGTTAGGGTACGCGTTAGGGTTAGGGTAGTTATTAAACCTATCCCACTCTCTAGATACCCCTTAGCACGTAAAGGAATATTATTTGGGGGTCCAGCCATGGAGAAGAGTTTAGACACTAGGATAAGATAAGGAACACACCCATTATAAAGAAATCACATTAGGATTCTCTTTTTAAGCTGTTCCTTCAAACACTAGTGCTTAGGAAATCTATTGGAGGCAGAAGCAGTCAATGGTAGCCTAGGGTTAGGGTTAGGCTTAGGGTTAGGCTTAGGGTACGGCTTAGGGTACGGGTTCGGGGAGGGGTTCGGGTACGGCGTAGGGTATGGGTTAGGGTTAGTGTTAGGGTTAGGGCTCGGTTTAGGGTACGGGTTAGGATTAGGGTACGTGTTAGGGTTAGGGTAGGGGTTAGGGTTAGGGTACGCGTTAGGGTTAGGGTAGTTATTAAACCTATCCCACTCTCTAGATACCCCTTAGCACGTAAAGGAATATTATTTGGGGGTCCAGCCATGGAGAAGAGTTTAGACACTAGGATAAGATAAGGAACACACCCATTATAAAGAAATCACATTAGGATTCTCTTTTTAAGCTGTTCCTTAAAACACTAGTGCTTAGGAAATCTATTGGAGGCAGAAGCAGTCAAGGGTAGCCTAGGGTTAGGGTTAGGCTTAGGGTTAGGGTTAGGGTACGGCTTAGGGTAGGGGATCGGGGAGGGGTTCTGGAACGGCGTAGGGTATGGGTTAGGGTTAGGGTTAGGGTTAGTGTTAGGGTTAGGGCTCGGTTTAGGGTATGGGTTAGGATTAGGGTACGTGTTAGGGTTAGGGTAGGGGTTAGGGTTAGGGTACGCGTTAGGGTTAGGGTAGTTATTAAACCTATCCCACTCTCTAGATACCCCTTAGCACGTAAAGGAATATTATTTGGGGGTCCAGCCATGGAGAAGAGTTTAGACACTAGGATAAGATAAGGAACACACCCATTATAAAGAAATCACATTAGGATTCTCTTTTTAAGCTGTTCCTTCAAACACTAGTGCTTAGGAAATCTATTGGAGGCAGAAGCAGTCAAGGGTAGCCTAGGGTTAGGGTTAGGCTTAGGGTTAGGCTTAGGGTACGGCTTAGGGTACGGGTTCGGGGAGGGGTTCGGGTACGGCATAGGGTATGGGTTAGGGTTAGGGTTAGGGTTCGTGTTAGGGTTAGGGCTCGGTTTAGGGTACGGGTTAGGATTAGGGTACGTGTTAGGGTTAGGG
Source organism: Balaenoptera ricei (assembly GCF_028023285.1). Classification (NCBI taxonomy): domain Eukaryota; kingdom Metazoa; phylum Chordata; class Mammalia; order Artiodactyla; family Balaenopteridae; genus Balaenoptera; species Balaenoptera ricei. The sequence goes on from NW_026778088.1 coordinate 21,468, forward strand.
TAGGTGTTAGGGTTAGGGTACGCGTTAGGGTTAGGGTAGTTATTAAACCTATCCCACTCTCTAGATACCCCTTAGCACGTAAAGGAATATTATTTGGGGGTCCAGCCATGGAGAAGAGTTTAGACACTAGGATAAGATAAGGAACACACCCATTATAAAGAAATCACATTAGGATTCTCTTTTTAAGCTGTTCCTTCAAACACTAGTGCTTAGGAAATCTATTGGAGGCAGAAGCAGTCAAGGGTAGCCTAGGGTTAGGGTTAGGCTTAGGGTTAGGCTTAGGGTACGGCTTAGGGTAGGGGATCGGGGAGGGGTTCGGGTACGGCGTAGGGTATGGGTTAGGGTTAGGGTTAGGGTTAGTGTTAGGGTTAGGGCTCGGTTTAGGGCACGGGTTAGGATTAGGGTACGTGTTAGGGTTAGGGTAGGTGTTAGGGTTAGGGTACGCGTTAGGGTTAGGGTAGTTATTAAACCTATCCCACTCTCTAGATACCCCTTAGCACGTAAAGGAATATTATTTGGGGGTCCAGCCATGGAGAAGAGTTTAGACACTAGGATAAGATAAGGAACACACCCATTATAAAGAAATCACATTAGGATTCTCTTTTTAAGCTGTTCCTTCAAACACTAGTGCTTAGGAAATCTATTGGAGGCAGAAGCAGTCAAGGGTAGCCTAGGGTTAGGGTTAGGCTTAGGGTTAGGCTTAGGGTACGGGTTCGGGGAGGGGTTCGGGTACGGCGTAGGGTATGGGTTAGGGTTAGGGTTAGGGTTCGTGTTAGGGTTAGGGCTCGGTTTAGGGTACGGGTTAGGATTAGGGTACGTGTTAGGGTTAGGGTAGGTGTTAGGGTTAGGGTACGCGTTAGAGTTAGGGTAGTTATTAAACCTATCCCACTCTCTAGATACCCCTTAGCACGTAAAGGAATATTATTTGGGGGTCCAGCCATGGAGAAGAGTTTAGACACTAGGATAAGATAAGGAACACACCCATTATAAAGAAATCACATTAGGATTCTCTTTTTAAGCTGTTCCTTCAAACACTAGTGCTTAGGAAATCTATTGGAGGCAGAAGCAGTCAAGGGTAGCCTAGGGTTAGGGTTAGGCTTAGGGTTAGGCTTAGGGTACGGCTTAGGGTACGGGTTCGGGGAGGGGTTCGGGTACGGCGTAGGGTATGGGTTAGGGTTAGGGTGTAGGGTTAGTGTTAGGTTTAGGGCTTGGTTCAGGTTACGGGTTAGGATTAGGGTATGTGTTAGGGTTAGGGTAGGGGTTAGGGTTAGGATACGCGTTAGGGTTAGGGTAGTTATTAAACCTATCCCACTCTCTAGATACCCCTTAGCACGTAAAGGAATATTATTTGGGGGTCCAGCCATGGAGAAGAGTTTAGACACTAGGATAAGATAAGGAACACACCCATTATAAAGAAATCACATTAGGATTCTCTTTTTAAGCTGTTCCTTCAAACACTAGTGCTTAGGAAATCTATTGGAGGCAGAAGCAGTCAAGGGTAGCCTAGGGTTAGGGTTAGGCTTAGGGTTAGGCTTAGGGTACGGCTTAGGGTACGGGTTCGGGGAGGGGTTCGGGTACGGCGTAGGGTATGGGTTAGGGTTAGGTTTAGGGTTAGTGTTAGGGTTCGGGCTCGGTTTAGGGTACGGGTTAGGATTAGGGTACGTGTTAGGGTTAGGGTAGGTGTTAGGGTTAGGGTACGCGTTAGGGTTAGGGTAGTTATTAAACCTATCCCACTCTCTAGATACCCCATAGCACGTAAAGGAATATTATTTGGGGGTCCAGCCATGGAGAAGAGTTTAGACACTAGGATAAGATAAGGAACACACCCATTATAAAGAAATCACATTAGGATTCTCTTTTTAAGCTGTTCCTTCAAACACTAGTGCTTAGGAAATCTATTGGAGGCAGAAGCAGTCAATGGTAGCCTAGGGTTAGGTTTAGGCTTAGGGTTAGGCTTAGGGTACGGCTTAGGGTACGGGTTCGGGGAGGGGTTCGGGTACGGCGTAGGGTATGGGTTAGGGTTAGTGTTAGGGTTAGGGATCGGTTTAGGGTACGGGTTAGGATTAGGGTACGTGTTAGGGTTAGGGTAGGGGTTAGGGTTAGGGTACGCGTTAGGGTTAGGGTAGTTATTAAACCTATCCCACTCTCTAGATACCCCTTAGCACGTAAAGGAATATTATTTGGGGGTCCAGCCATGGAGAAGAGTTTAGACACTAGGATAAGATAAGGAACACACCCATTATAAAGAAATCACATTAGGATTCTCTTTTTAAGCTGTTCCTTCAAACACTAGTGCTTAGGAAATCTATTGGAGGCAGAAGCAGTCAAGGGTAGCCTAGGGTTAGGGTTAGGCTTAGGGTTAGGGTTAGGGTACGGCTTAGGGTAGGGGATCGGGGAGGGGTTCGGGTACGGCGTAGGGTATGGGTTAGGGTTAGGGTTAGGGTTAGTGTTAGGGTTAGGGCTCGGTTTAGGGTACGGGTTAGGATTAGGGTACGTGTTAGGGTTAGGGTTGGGGTTAGGGTTAGCGTACGCGTTAGGGTTAGGGTAGTTATTAAACCTATCCCACTCTCTAGATACCCCTTAGCACGTAAAGGAATATTATTTGGGGGTCCAGCCATGGAGAAGAGTTTAGACACTAGGATAAGATAAGGAACACACCCATTATAAAGAAATCACATTAGGATTCTCTTTTTAAGCTGTTCCTTCAAACACTAGTGCTTAGGAAATCTATTGGAGGCAGAAGCAGTCAAGGGTAGCCTAGGGTTAGGGTTAGGCTTAGGGTTAGGGTTAGGGTACGGCTTAGGGTAGGGGATCGGGGAGGGGTTCGGGTACGGCGTAGGGTATGGGTTAGGGTTAGGGTTAGGGTTAGTGTTAGGGTTAGGGCTCGGTTTAGGGTACGGGTTAGGATTAGGGTACGTGTTAGGGTTAGGGTAGGTGTTAGGGTTAGGGTACGTGTTAGGGTTAGGGTAGTTATTAAACCTATCCCACTCTCTAGATACCCCTTAGCACGTAAAGGAATATTATTTGGGGGTCCAGCCATGGAGAAGAGTTTAGACACTAGGATAAGATAAGGAACACACCCATTATAAAGAAATCACATTAGGATTCTCTTTTTAAGCTGTTCCTTCAAACACTAGTGCTTAGGAAATCTATTGGAGGCAGAAGCAGTCAAGGGTAGCCTAGGGTTAGGGTTAGGCTTAGGGTTAGGCTTAGGGTACGGCTTAGGGTACAGGTTCGGGGAGGGGTTCGGGTACGGCGTAGGGTATGGGTTAGGGTTAGGGTTAGTGTTAGTGTTAGGGTTAGGGCTCGGTTTAGGGTACGGGTTAGGATTAGGGTACGTGTTAGGGTTAGGGTAGGGGTTAGGGTTAGGTTACGCGTTAGGGTTAGGGTAGTTATTAAACCTAGCCCACTCTCTAGATACCCCTTAGCACGTAAAGGAATATTATTTGGGGGTCCAGCCATGGAGAAGAGTTTTGACACTAGGATAAGATAAGGAACACACCCATTATAAAGAAATCACATTAGGATTCTCTTTTTAAGCTGTTCCTTCAAACACTAGTGCTTAGGAAATCTATTGGAGGCAGAAGCAGTCAAGGGTAGCCTAGGGTTAGGGTTAGGCTTAGGGTTAGGCTTAGGGTATGGCTTAGGGTACGGGTTCGGGGAGGGGTTCGGGTACGGCGTAGGGTATGGGTTAGGGTTAGTGTTATGGTTAGGGATCGGTTTAGGTTACGGGTTAGGATTAGGGTACGTGTTAGGGTTAGGGTAGGGGTTAGGGTTAGGGTTAGTGTTAGGGTTAGGGCTCGGTTTAGGGACCGGGTTAGGATTAGGGTACGTGTTAGGGTTAGGGTAGGGGTTAGGGTTAGGGTACGCGTTCGGGTTAGGGTAGTTATTAAACCTATCCCACTCTCTAGATACCCCTTAGCACGTAAAGGAATATTATTTGGGGTTCCAGCCATGGAGAAGAGTTTAGACACTAGGATAAGATAAGGAACACACCCATTATAAAGAAATCACATTAGGATTCTCTTTTTAAGCTGTTCCTTCAAACACTAGTGCTTAGGAAATCTATTGGAGGCAGAAGCAGTCAAGGGTAGCCTAGGGTTAGGGTTAGGCTTAGGGTTAGGCTTAGGGTACGGCTTAGGGTACGGGTTCGGGGAGGGGTTCGGGTACGGCGTAGGGTATGGGTTAGGGTTAGGGTTAGGGTTAGTGTTAGGGTTAGGGCTCGGTTTAGGGTACGGGTTAGGATTAGGGTACGTGTTAGGGTTAGGGTAGGTGTTAGGGTTAGGGTACGCGTTAGGGTTAGGGTAGTTATTAAACCTATCCCACTCTCTAGATACCCCTTAGCACGTAAAGGAATATTATTTGGGGGTCCAGCCATGGAGAAGAGTTTAGACACTAGGATAAGATAAGGAACACACCCATTATAAAGAAATCACATTAGGATTCTCTTTTTAAGCTGTTCCTTCAAACACTAGTGCTTAGGAAATCTATTGGAGGCAGAAGCAGTCAAGGGTAGCCTAGGGTTAGGGTTAGGCTTAGGGTTAGGCTTAGGGTACGGCTTAGGGTACGGTTTCGGGGAGGGGTTCGGGTACGGCGTAGGGTATGGGTTAGGGTTAGGGTTAGGGTTAGTGTTACGGTTAGGGCTCGGTTTAGGGTACGGGTTAGGATTAGGGTACGTGTTAGGGTTAGGGAAGGGTTTAGGATTAGGGTACGCGTTAGGGTTAGGGTAGTTATTAAACCTATCCCACTCTCTAGATACCCCTTAGCACGTAAAGGAATATTATTTGGGGGTCCAGCCATGGAGAAGAGTTTAGACACTAGGATAAGATAAGGAACACACCCATTATAAAGAAATCACATTAGGATTCTCTTTTTAAGCTGTTCCTTCAAACACTAGTGCTTAGGAAATCTATTGGAGGCAGAAGCAGTCAAGGGTAGCCTAGGGTTAGGGTTAGGCTTAGGGTTAGGCTTAGGGTACGGCTTAGGGTACGGGTTCGGGGAGGGGTTCGGGTACGGCGTAGGGTATGGGTTAGGGTTAGGTTTAGGGTTAGTGTTAGGGTTAGGGCTCGGTTTAGGGTACGGGTTAGGATTAGGGTACGTGTTAGGGTTAGGGTAGGTGTTAGGGTTAGGGTACGCGTTAGGGTTAGGGTAGTTATTAAACCTATCCCACTCTCTAGATACCCCTTAGCACGTAAAGGAATATTATTTGGGGGTCCAGCCATGGAGAAGAGTTTAGACACTAGGATAAGATAAGGAACACACCCATTATAAAGAAATCACATTAGGATTCTCTTTTTAAGCTGTTCCTTCAAACACTAGTGCTTAGGAAATCTATTGGAGGCAGAAGCAGTCAAGGGTAGCCTAGGTTTAGGGTTAGGCTTAGGGTTAGGCTTAGGGTACGGCTTAGGGTACGGGTTCGGGGAGGGGTTCGGGTACGGTGTAGGGTATGGGTTAGGGTTAGGTTTAGGGTTAGTGTTAGGGTTAGGGCTCGGTTTAGGGTACGGGTTAGGATTAGGGTACGTGTTAGGGTTAGGGTAGGTGTTAGGGTTAGGGTACGCGTTAGGGTTAGGGTAGTTATTAAACCTATCCCACTCTCTAGATACCCCTTAGCACGTAAAGGAATATTATTTGGGGGTCCAGCCATGGAGAAGAGTTTAGACACTAGGATAAGATAAGGAACACACCCATTATAAAGAAATCACATTAGGATTCTCTTTTTAAGCTGTTCCTTCAAACACTAGTGCTTAGGAAATCTATTGGAGGCAGAAGCAGTCAAGGGTAGCCTAGGGTTAGGGTTAGGCTTAGGGTTAGGCTTAGGGTACGGCTTAGGGTACGGGTTCGGGGAGGGGTTCGGGTACGGCGTAGGGTATGGGTTAGGGTTAGTGTTAGGGTTAGGGCTCGGTTTAGGGTACGGGTTAGGATTAGGGTACGTGTTAGGGTTAGGGTAGGGGTTAGGGTTAGGGTACGCGTTAGGGTTAGGGTAGTTATTAAACCTATCCCACTCTCTAGATACCCCTTAGCACGTAAGGGAATATTATTTGGGGGTCCAGCCATGGAGAAGAGTTTAGACACTAGGATAAGATAAGGAACACACCCATTATAAAGAAATCACATTAGGATTCTCTTTTTAAGCTGTTCCTTCAAACACTAGTGCTTAGGAAATCTATTGGAGGCAGAAGCAGTCAAGGGTAGCCTAGGGTTAGGGTTAGGCTTAGGGTTAGGCTTAGGGTACGGCTTAGGGTACGGGTTCGGGGAGGGGTTCGGGTACGGCGTAGGGTATGGGTTAGGGTTATTGTTAGGGTTCGTGTTAGGGTTAGGGCTCAGTTTAGGGTACGGGTTAGGATTAGGGTACGTGTTAGGGTTAGGGTAGGTGTTAGGGTTAGGGTACGCGTTAGGGTTAGGGTAGTTATTAAACCTATCCCACTCTCTAGATACCCCTTAGCACGTAAAGGAATATTATTTGGGGGTCCAGCCATGGAGAAGAGTTTAGACACTAGGATAAGATAAGGAACACACCCATTATAAAGAAATCACATTAGGATTCTCTTTTTAAGCTGTTCCTTCAAACACTAGTGCTTAGGAAATCTATTGGAGGCAGAAGCAGTCAATGGTAGCCTAGGGTTAGGGTTAGGCTTAGGGTTAGGCTTAGGGTACGGCTTAGGGTACGGGTTCGGGGAGGGGTTCGGGTACGGCGTAGGGTATGGGTTAGGGTTAGTGTTAGGGTTAGGGCTCGGTTTAGGGACCGGGTTAGGATTAGGGTACGTGTTAGGGTTAGGGTAGGGGTTAGGGTTAGGGTACGCGTTAGGGTTAGGGTAGTTATTAAACCTATCCCACTCTCTAGATACCCCTTAGCACGTAAAGGAATATTATTTGGGGGTCCAGCCATGGAGAAGAGTTTAGACACTAGGATAAGATAAGGAACACACCCATTATAAAGAAATCACATTAGGATTCTCTTTTTAAGCTGTTCCTTCAAACACTAGTGCTTAGGAAATCTATTGGAGGCAGAAGCAGTCAAGGGTAGCCTAGGGTTAGGGTTAGGCTTAGGTTAGGCTTAGGGTACGGCTTAGGGTACGGGTTCGGGGAGGGGTTCGGGTACGGCGTAGGGTATGGGTTAGGGTTAGGGTTAGGGTTAGTGTTAGGGTTAGGGCTCGGTTTAGGGTACGGGTTAGGATTAGGGTACGTGTTAGGGTTAGGGTAGGGGTTAGGGTTAGGTTACGTGTTAGGGTTAGGGTAGTTATTAAACCTATCCCACTCTCTAGATACCCCTTAGCACGTAAAGGAATATTATTTGGGGGTCCAGCCATGGAGAAGAGTTTAGACACTAGGATAAGATAAGGAACACACCCATTATAAAGAAATCACATTAGGATTCTCTTTTTAAGCTGTTCCTTCAAACACTAGTGCTTAGGAAATCTATTGGAGGCAGAAGCAGTCAAGGGTAGCCTAGGGTTAGGGTTAGGCTTAGGATTAGGCTTAGGGTACGGCTTAGGGTACGGGTTCGGGGAGGGGTTCGGGTACGGCGTAGGGTATGGGTTAGGGTTAGGGTTAGGGTTAGTGTTAGGTTTAGGGCTTGGTTCAGGTTACGGGTTAGGATTAGGGTATGTGTTAGGGTTAGGGTAGGGGTTAGGGTTAGGATACGCGTTAGGGTTAGGGTAGTTATTAAACCTATCCCACTCTCTAGATACCCCTTAGCACGTAAAGGAATATTATTTGGGGGTCCAGCCATGGAGAAGAGTTTAGACACTAGGATAAGATAAGGAACACACCCATTATAAAGAAATCACATTAGGATTCTCTTTTTAAGCTGTTCCTTCAAACACTAGTGCTTAGGAAATCTATTGGAGGCAGAAGCAGTCAAGGGTAGCCTAGGGTTAGGGTTAGGCTTAGGGTACGGCTTAGGGTACGGGTTCGGGGAGGGGTTCGGGTACGGCGTAGGGTATGGGTTAGGGTTAGGTTTAGGGTTAGTGTTAGGGTTAGGGCTCGGTTTAGGGTACGGGTTAGGATTAGGGTACGTGTTAGGGTTAGGGTAGGTGTTAGGGTTAGGGTACGCGTTAGGGTTAGGGTAGTTATTAAACCTATCCCACTCTCTAGATACCCCATAGCACGTAAAGGAATATTATTTGGGGGTCCAGCCATGGAGAAGAGTTTAGACACTAGGATAAGATAAGGAACACACCCATTATAAAGAAATCACATTAGGATTCTCTTTTTAAGCTGTTCCTTCAAACACTAGTGCTTAGGAAATCTATTGGAGGCAGAAGCAGTCAATGGTAGCCTAGGGTTAGGTTTAGGCTTAGGGTTAGGCTTAGGGTACGGCTTAGGGTACGGGTTCGGGGAGGGGTTCGGGTACGGCGTAGGGTATGGGTTAGGGTTAGTGTTAGGGTTAGGGATCGGTTTAGGGTACGGGTTAGGATTAGGGTACGTGTTAGGGTTAGGGTAGGGGTTAGGGTTAGGGTACGCGTTAAGGTTAGGGTAGTTATTAAACCTATCCCACTCTCTAGATACCCCTTAGCACGTAAAGGAATATTATTTGGGGGTCCAGCCATGGAGAAGAGTTTAGACACTAGGATAAGATAAGGAACACACCCATTATAAAGAAATCACATTAGGATTCTCTTTTTAAGCTGTTCCTTAAAACACTAGTGCTTAGGAAATCTATTGGAGGCAGAAGCAGTCAAGGGTAGCCTAGGGTTAGGGTTAGGCTTAGGGTTAGGGTTAGGGTACGGCTTAGGGTAGGGGATCGGGGAGGGGTTCGGGTACGGCGTAGGGTATGGGTTAGGGTTAGGGTTAGGGTTAGTGTTAGGGTTAGGGCTCGGTTTAGGGTACGGGTTAGGATTAGGGTACGTGTTAGGGTTAGGGTAGGGGTTAGGGTTAGGGTACGCGTTAGGGTTAGGGTAGTTATTAAACCTATCCCACTCTCTAGATACCCCTTAGCACGTAAAGGAATATTATTTGGGGGTCCAGCCATGGAGAAGAGTTTAGACACTAGGATAAGATAAGGAACACACCCATTATAAAGAAATCACATTAGGATTCTCTTTTTAAGCTGTTCCTTCAAACACTAGTGCTTAGGAAATCTATTGGAGGCAGAAGCAGTCAAGGGTAGCCTAGGGTTAGGGTTAGGCTTAGGGTTAGGCTTAGGGTACGGCTTAGGGTACGGGTTCGGGGAGGGGTTCGGGTACGGCGTAGGGTATGGGTTAGGGTTAGGGTTAGGGTTCGTGTTAGGGTTAGGCTCGGTTTAGGGTACGGGTTAGGATTAGGGTACGTGTTAGGGTTAGGGTAGGTGTTAGGGTTAGGGTACGCGTTAGGGTTAGGGTAGTTATTAAACCTATCCCACTCTCTAGATACCCCTTAGCACGTAAAGGAATATTATTTGGGGGTCCAGCCATGGAGAAGAGTGTAGACACTACGATAAGATAAGGAACACACCCATTATAAAGAAATCACATTAGGATTCTCTTTTTAAGCTGTTCCTTCAAACACTAGTGCTTAGGAAATCTATTGGAGGCAGAAGCAGTCAAGGGTAGCCTAGGGTTAGGGTTAGGCTTAGGGTTAGGCTTAGGGTACGGCTTAGGGTACGGGTTCGGGGAGGGGTTCGGGTACGGCGTAGGGTATGGGTTAGGGTTAGGGTTAGGGTTAGTGTTAGGGTTAGGGCTCGGTTTAGGGTACGGGTTAGGATTAGGGTATGTGTTAGGGTTACGGTAGGGGTTAGGGTTAGGTTACGCGTTAGGGTTAGGGTAGTTATTAAACCTATCCCACTCTCTAGATACCCCTTAGCACGTAAAGGAATATTATTTGGGGGTCCAGCCATGGAGAAGAGTTTAGACACTAGGATAAGATAAGGAACACACCCATTATAAAGAAATCACATTAGGATTCTCTTTTTAAGCTGTTCCTTCAAACACTAGTGCTTAGGAAATCTATTGGAGGCAGAAGCAGTCAAGGGTAGCCTAGGGTTAGGGTTAGGCTTAGGGTTAGGCTTAGGGTACGGCTTAGGATACGGGTTCGGGGAGGGGTTCGGGTACGGCGTAGGGTATGGGTTAGGGTTAGGGTTAGGGTTCGTGTTAGGGTTAGGGATCGGTTTAGGGTACGGGTTAGGATTAGGGTATGTGTTAGGGTTAGGGTAGGTGTTAGGGTTAGGGTACGCGTTAGGGTTAGGGTAGTTATTAAACCTATCCCACTCTCTAGATACCCCTTAGCACGTAAAGGAATATTATTTGGGGGTCCAGCCATGGAGAAGAGTTTAGACACTAGGATAAGATAAGGAACACACCCATTATAAAGAAATCACATTAGGATTCTCTTTTTAAGCTGTTCCTTCAAACACTAGTGCTTAGGAAATCTATTGGAGGCAGAAGCAGTCAAGGGTAGCCTAGGGTTAGGGTTAGGCTTAGGGTTAGGCTTAGGGTACGGCTTAGGGTACGGGTTCGGGGAGGGGTTCGGGTACGGCGTAGGGTATGGGTTAGGGTTAGGGTTAGGGTTCGTGTTAGGGTTAGGGCTCGGTTTAGGGTACGGGTTAGGATTAGGGTACGTGTTAGGGTTAGGGTAGGGGTTAGGGTTAGGTTACGTGTTAGGGTTAGGGTAGTTATTAAACCTATCCCACTCTCTAGATACCCCTTAGCACGTAAAGGAATATTATTTGGGGGTCCAGCCATGGAGAAGAGTTTAGACACTAGGATAAGATAAGGAACACACCCATTATAAAGAAATCACATTAGGATTCTCTTTTTAAGCTGTTCCTTCAAACACTAGTGCTTAGGAAATCTATTGGAGGCAGAAGCAGTCAAGGGTAGCCTAGGGTTAGGTTTAGGCTTAGGGTTAGGCTTAGGGTACGGCTTAGGGTACGGGTTCGGGGAGGGGTTCGGGTACGGCGTAGGGTATGGGTTAGGGTTAGGGTTAGGGTTAGTGTTAGGGTTAGGGCTCGGTTCAGGTTACGGGTTAGGATTAGGGTATGTGTTAGGGTTAGGGTAGGGGTTAGGGTTAGGATACGCGTTAGGGTTAGGGTAGTTATTAAACCTATCCCACTCTCTAGATACCCCTTAGCACGTAAAGGAATATTATTTGGGGGTCCAGCCATGGAGAAGAGTTTAGACACTAGGATAAGATAAGGAACACACCCATTATAAAGAAATCACATTAGGATTCTCTTTTAAGCTGTTCCTTCAAACACTAGTGCTTAGGAAATCTATTGGAGGCAGAAGCAGTCAAGGGTAGCCTAGGGTTAGGGTTAGGCTTAGGGTTAGGCTTAGGGTACGGCTTAGGATACGGGTTCGGGGAGGGGTTCGGGTACGGCGTAGGGTATGGGTTAGGGTTAGGGTTAGGGTTCGTGTTAGGGTTAGGGATCGGTTTAGGGTACGGGTTAGGATTAGGGTACGTGTTAGGGTTAGGGTAGGTGTTAGGGTTAGGGTACGCGTTAGGGTTAGGGTAGTTATTAAACCTATCCCACTCTCTAGATACCCCTTAGCACGTAAAGGAATATTATTTGGGGGTCCAGCCATGGAGAAGAGTTTAGACACTAGGATAAGATAAGGAACACACCCATTATAAAGAAATCACATTAGGATTCTCTTTTAAGCTGTTCCTTCAAACACTAGTGCTTAGGAAATCTATGGAGGCAGAAGCAGTCAAGGGTAGCCTAGGGTTAGGGTTAGGCTTAGGGTTAGGCTTAGGGTACGGCTTAGGGTACGGGTTCGGGGAGGGGTTCGGGTATGGCGTAGGGTATGGGTTAGGGTTAGGGTTAGGGTTCGTGTTAGGGTTAGGGCTCGGTTTAGGGTACGGGTTAGGATTAGGGTACGTGTTAGGGTTAGGGTAGGGGTTAGGGTTAGGTTACGTGTTAGAGTTAGGGTAGTTATTAAACCTATCCCACTCTCTAGATACCCCTTAGCACGTAAAGGAATATTATTTGGGGGTCCAGCCATGGAGAAGAGTTTAGACACTAGGATAAGATAAGGAACACACCCATTATAAAGAAATCACATTAGGATTCTCTTTTTAAGCTGTTCCTTCAAACACTAGTGCTTAGGAAATCTATTGGAGGCAGAAGCAGTCAAGGGTAGCTTAGGGTTAGGTTTAGGCTTAGGGTTAGGCTTAGGGTACGGCTTAGGGTACGGGTTCGGGGAGGGGTTCGGGTACGGCGTAGGGTATGGGTTAGGGTTAGGGTTAGGGTTAGTGTTAGGGTTAGGGCTCGGTTCAGGTTACGGGTTAGGATTAGGGTATGTGTTAGGGTTAGGGTAGGGGTTAGGGTTAGGATACGCGTTAGGGTTAGGGTAGTTATTAAACCTATCCCACTCTCTAGATACCCCTTAGCACGTAAAGGAATATTATTTGGGGGTCCAGCCATGGAGAAGAGTTTAGACACTAGGATAAGATAAGGAACACACCCATTATAAAGAAATCACATTAGGATTCTCTTTTTAAGCTGTTCCTTCAAACACTAGTGCTTAGGAAATCTATTGGAGGCAGAAGCAGTCAAGGGTAGCCTAGGGTTAGGGTTAGGCTTAGGGTTAGACTTAGGGTACGGCTTAGGGTACGGGTTCGGGGAGGGGTTCCGGTACGGCGTAGGGTATGGGTTAGGGTTAGGTTTAGGGTTAGTGTTAGGGTTAGGGCTCGGTTTAGGGTACGGGTTAGGATTAGGGTACGTGTTAGGGTTAGGGTAGGTGTTAGGGTTAGGGTACGCGTTAGGGTTAGGGTAGTTATTAAACCTATCCCACTCTCTAGATACCCCATAGCACGTAAAGGAATATTATTTGGGGGTCCAGCCATGGAGAAGAGTTTAGACACTAGGATAAGATAAGGAACACACCCATTATAAAGAAATCACATTAGGATTCTCTTTTTAAGCTGTTCCTTCAAACACTAGTGCTTAGGAAATCTATTGGAGGCAGAAGCAGTCAATGGTAGCCTAGGGTTAGGGTTAGGCTTAGGGTTAGGCTTAGGGTACGGCTTAGGGTACGGGTTCGGGGAGGGGTTCGGGTACGGCGTAGGGTATGGGTTAGGGTTAGTGTTAGGGTTAGGGATCGGTTTAGGGTACGGGTTAGGATTAGGGTACGTGTTAGGGTTAGGGTAGGGGTTAGGGTTAGGGTACGCGTTAGGGTTAGGGTAGTTATTAAACCTATCCCACTCTCTAGATTCCCCTTAGCACGTAAAGGAATATTATTTGGGGGTCCAGCCATGGAGAAGAGTTTAGACACTAGGATAAGATAAGGAACACACCCATTATAAAGAAATCACATTAGGATTCTCTTTTTAAGCTGTTCCTTCAAACACTAGTGCTTAGGAAATCTATTGGAGGCAGAAGCAGTCAAGGGTAGCCTAGGGTTAGGGTTAGGCTTAGGGTTAGGGTTAGGGTACGGCTTAGGGTAGGGGATCGGGGAGGGGTTCGGGTACGGCGTAGGGTATGGGTTAGGGTTAGGGTTAGGGTTAGTGTTAGGGTTAGGGCTCGGTTTAGGGTACGGGTTAGGATTAGGTTACGTGTTAGGGTTAGGGTAGGGGTTAGGGTTAGGGTACGCGTTAGGGTTAGGGTAGTTATTAAACCTATCCCACTCTCTAGATACCCCTTAGCACGTAAAGGAATATTATTTGGGGGTCCAGCCATGGAGAAGAGTTTAGACACTAGGATAAGATAAGGAACACACCCATTATAAAGAAATCACATTAGGATTCTCTTTTTAAGGTGTTCCTTAAAACACTAGTGCTTAGGAAATCTATTGGAGGCAGAAGCAGTCAAGGGTAGCCTAGGGTTAGGGTTAGGCTTAGGGTTAGGCTTAGGGTACGGCTTAGGGTACGGGTTCGGGGAGGGGTTCGGGTACGGCGTAGGGTATGGGTTAGGGTTCGTGTTAGGGATAGGGCTCGGTTTAGGGTACGGGTTAGGATTAGGGTACGTGTTAGGGTTAGGGTAGGTGTTAGGGTTAGGGTACGCGTTAGGGTTAGGGTAGTTATTAAACCTATCCCACTCTCTAGATACCCCTTAGCACGTAAAGGAATATTATTTGGGGGTCCAGCCATGGAGAAGAGTTTAGACACTAGGATAAGATAAGGAACACACCCATTATAAAGAAATCACATTAGGATTCTCTTTTTAAGCTGTTCCTTAAAACACTAGTGCTTAGGAAATCTATTGGAGGCAGAAGCAGTCAAGGGTAGCCTAGGGTTAGGGTTAGGCTTAGGGTTAGGCTTAGGGTACGGCTTAGGGTACGGGTTCGGGGAGGGGTTCGGGTACGGCGTAGGGTATGGGTTAGGGTTAGGGTTAGGGTTAGGGTTAGGGTTAGGGCTCGGTTTAGGGTACGGGTTAGGATTAGGGTACGTGTTAGGGTTAGGGTAGGGGTTAGGGTTAGGGTACGCGTTAGGGTTAGGGTAGTTATTAAACCTATCCCACTCTCTAGATACCCCTTAGCACGTAAAGGAATATTATTTGGGGGTCCAGCCATGGAGAAGAGTTTAGACACTAGGATAAGATAAGGAACACACCCATTATAAAGAAATCACATTAGGATTCTCTTTTTAAGCTGTTCCTTCAAACACTAGTGCTTAGGAAATCTATTGGAGGCAGAAGCAGTCAAGGGTAGCCTAGGGTTAGGGTTAGGCTTAGGGTTAGGCTTAGGGTACGGCTTAGGGTACGGGTTCGGGGAGGGGTTCGGGTACGGCGTAGGGTATGGGTTAGGGTTAGGGTTAGGGTTCGTGTTAGGGTTAGGGCTCGGTTTAGGGTACGGGTTAGGATTAGGGTACGTGTTAGGGTTAGGGTAGGTGTTAGGGTTAGGGTACGCGTTAGGGTTAGGGTAGTTATTAAACCTATCCCACTCTCTAGATACCCCTTAGCACGTAAAGGAATATTATTTGGGGGTCCAGCCATGGAGAAGAGTTTAGACACTAGGATAAGATAAGGAACACACCCATTATAAAGAAATCACATTAGGATTCTCTTTTTAAGCTGTTCCTTCAAACACTAGTGCTTAGGAAATCTATTGGAGGCAGAAGCAGTCAAGGGTAGCCTAGGGTTAGGGTTAGGCTTAGGGTTAGGGTTAGGGTACGGCTTAGGGTACGGGTTCGGGGAGGGGTTCGGGTACGGCGTAGGGTATGGGTTAGGGTTAGGGTTAGGGTTCGTGTTAGGGTTAGGGCTCGGTTTAGGGTACGGGTTAGGATTAGGGTACGTGTTAGGGTTAGGGTAGGGGTTAGGGTTAGGTTACGTGTTAGGGTTAGGGTAGTTATTAAACCTATCCCACTCTCTAGATACCCCTTAGCACGTAAAGGAATATTATTTGGGGGTCCAGCCATGGAGAAGAGTTTAGACACTAGGATAAGATAAGGAACACACCCATTATAAAGAAATCACATTAGGATTCTCTTTTTAAGCTGTTCCTTCAAACACTAGTGCTTAGGAAATCTATTGGAGGCAGAAGCAGTCAAGGGTAGCCTAGGGTTAGGGTTAGGCTTAGGGTTAGGCTTAGGGTACGGCTTAGGATACGGGTTCGGGGAGGGGTTCGGGTACGGCGTAGGGTATGGGTTAGGGTTAGGGTTAGGGTTCGTGTTAGGGTTAGGGATCGGTTTAGGGTACGGGTTAGGATTAGGGTACGTGTTAGGGTTAGGGTAGGTGTTAGGGTTAGGGTACGCGTTAGGGTTAGGGTAGTTATTAAACCTATCCCACTCTCTAGATACCCCTTAGAACGTAAAGGAATATTATTTGGGGGTCCAGCCATGGAGAAGAGTTTAGACACTAGGATAAGATAAGGAACACACCCATTATAAAGAAATCACATTAGGATTCTCTTTTTAAGCTGTTCCTTCAAACACTAGTGCTTAGGAAATCTATTGGAGGCAGAAGCAGTCAAGGGTAGCCTAGGGTTAGGGTTAGGCTTAGGGTTAGGCTTAGGGTACGGCTTAGGGTACGGGTTCGGGGAGGGGTTCGGGTACGGCGTAGGGTATGGGTTAGGGTTAGGGTTAGGGTTCGTGTTAGGGTTAGGGCTCGGTTTAGGGTACGGGTTAGGATTAGGGTACGTGTTAGGGTTAGGGTAGGGGTTAGGGTTAGGTTATGTGTTAGAGTTAGGGTAGTTATTAAACCTATCCCACTCTCTAGATACCCCTTAGCACGTAAAGGAATATTATTTGGGGGTCCAGCCATGGAGAAGAGTTTAGACACTAGGATAAGATAAGGAACACACCCATTATAAAGAAATCACATTAGGATTCTCTTTTTAAGCTGTTCCTTCAAACACTAGTGCTTAGGAAATCTATTGGAGGCAGAAGCAGTCAAGGGTAGCCTAGGGTTAGGTTTAGGCTTAGGGTTAGGCTTAGGGTACGGCTTAGGGTACGGGTTCGGGGAGGGGTTCGGGTACGGCGTAGGGTATGGGTTAGGGTTCGTGTTAGGGATAGGGCTCGGTTTAGGGTACGGGTTAGGATTAGGGTACGTGTTAGGGTTAGGGTAGGTGTTAGGGTTAGGGTACGCGTTAGGGTTAGGGTAGTTATTAAACCTATCCCACTCTCTAGATACCCCTTAGCACGTAAAGGAATATTATTTGGGGGTCCAGCCATGGAGAAGAGTTTAGACACTAGGATAAGATAAGGAACACACCCATTATAAAGAAATCACATTAGGATTCTCTTTTTAAGCTGTTCCTTAAAACACTAGTGCTTAGGAAATCTATTGGAGGCAGAAGCAGTCAAGGGTAGCCTAGGGTTAGGGTTAGGCTTAGGGTTAGGCTTAGGGTACGGCTTAGGGTACGGGTTCGGGGAGGGGTTCGGGTACGGCGTAGGGTATGGGTTAGGGTTAGGGTTAGGGTTAGTGTTAGGGTTAGGGCTCGGTTTAGGGTACGGGTTAGGATTAGGGTATGTGTTAGGGTTAGGGTACGGGTTAGGGTTAGGTTACGCGTTAGGGTTAGGGTAGTTATTAAACCTATCCCACTCTCTAGATACCCCTTAGCACGTAAAGGAATATTATTTGGGGGTCCAGCCATGGAGAAGAGTTTAGACACTAGGATAAGATAAGGAACACACCCATTATAAAGAAATCACATTAGGATTCTCTTTTTAAGGTGTTGCTTCAAACACTAGTGCTTAGGAAATCTATTGGAGGCAGAAGCAGTCAAGGGTAGCCTAGGGTTAGGGTTAGGCTTAGGGTTAGGCTTAGGGTACGGCTTAGGGTACGGGTTCGGGGAGGGGTTCGGGTACGGCGTATGGTATGGGTTAGGTTAGGGTTAGGGTTAGTGTTAGGGTTAGGGCTCGGTTCAGGTTACGGGTTAGGATTAGGGTATGTGTTAGGGTTAGGGTAGGGGTTAGGGTTAGGATACGCGTTAGGGTTAGGGTAGTTATTAAACCTATCCCACTCTCTAGATACCCCTTAGCACGTAAAGGAATATTATTTGGGGGTCCAGCCATGGAGAAGAGTTTAGACACTAGGATAAGATAAGGAACACACCCATTATAAAGAAATCACATTAGGATTCTCTTTTAAGCTGTTCCTTCAAACACTAGTGCTTAGGAAATCTATTGGAGGCAGAAGCAGTCAAGGGTAGCCTAGGGTTAGGGTTAGGCTTAGGGTTAGGCTTAGGGTACGGCTTAGGGTACGGGTTCGGGGAGGGGTTCGGGTACGGCGTAGGGTATGGGTTAGGGTTAGGGTTAGGGTTCGTGTTAGGGTTAGGGCTCGGTTTAGGGTACGGGTTAGGATTAGGGTACGTGTTAGGGTTAGGGTAGGTGTTAGGGTTAGGGTACGTGTTAGGGTTAGGGTAGTTATTAAACCTATCCCACTCTCTAGATACCCCTTAGCACGTAAAGGAATATTATTTGGGGGTCCAGCCATGGAGAAGAGTTTAGACACTAGGATAAGATAAGGAACACACCCATTATAAAGAAATCACATTAGGATTCTCTTTTTAAGCTGTTCCTTCAAACACTAGTGCTTAGGAAATCTATTGGAGGCAGAAGCAGTCAAGGGTAGCCTAGGGTTAGGGTTAGGCTTAGGATTAGGCTTAGGGTACGGCTTAGGGTACGGGTTCGGGGAGGGGTTCGGGTACGGCGTAGGGTATGGGTTAGGGTTAGGGTTAGGGTTAGTGTTAGGTTTAGGGCTTGGTTCAGGTTACGGGTTAGGATTAGGGTATGTGTTAGGGTTAGGGTAGGGGTTAGGGTTAGGATACGCGTTAGGGTTAGGGTAGTTATTAAACCTATCCCACTCTCTAGATACCCCTTAGCACGTAAAGGAATATTATTTGGGGGTCCAGCCATGGAGAAGAGTTTAGACACTAGGATAAGATAAGGAACACACCCATTATAAAGAAATCACATTAGGATTCTCTTTTTAAGCTGTTCCTTCAAACACTAGTGCTTAGGAAATCTATTGGAGGCAGAAGCAGTCAAGGGTAGCCTAGGGTTAGGGTTAGGCTTAGGGTACGGCTTAGGGTACGGGTTCGGGGAGGGGTTCGGGTACGGCGTAGGGTATGGGTTAGGGTTAGGTTTAGGGTTAGTGTTAGGGTTAGGGCTCGGTTTAGGGTACGGGTTAGGATTAGGGTACGTGTTAGGGTTAGGGTAGGTGTTAGGGTTAGGGTACGCGTTAGGGTTAGGGTAGTTATTAAACCTATCCCACTCTCTAGATACCCCATAGCACGTAAAGGAATATTATTTGGGGGTCCAGCCATGGAGAAGAGTTTAGACACTAGGATAAGATAAGGAACACACCCATTATAAAGAAATCACATTAGGATTCTCTTTTTAAGCTGTTCCTTCAAACACTAGTGCTTAGGAAATCTATTGGAGGCAGAAGCAGTCAATGGTAGCCTAGGGTTAGGTTTAGGCTTAGGGTTAGGCTTAGGGTACGGCTTAGGGTACGGGTTCGGGGAGGGGTTCGGGTACGGCGTAGGGTATGGGTTAGGGTTAGTGTTAGGGTTAGGGATCGGTTTAGGGTACGGGTTAGGATTAGGGTACGTGTTAGGGTTAGGGTAGGGGTTAGGGTTAGGGTACGCGTTAAGGTTAGGGTAGTTATTAAACCTATCCCACTCTCTAGATACCCCTTAGCACGTAAAGGAATATTATTTGGGGGTCCAGCCATGGAGAAGAGTTTAGACACTAGGATAAGATAAGGAACACACCCATTATAAAGAAATCACATTAGGATTCTCTTTTTAAGCTGTTCCTTAAAACACTAGTGCTTAGGAAATCTATTGGAGGCAGAAGCAGTCAAGGGTAGCCTAGGGTTAGGGTTAGGCTTAGGGTTAGGGTTAGGGTACGGCTTAGGGTAGGGGATCGGGGAGGGGTTCGGGTACGGCGTAGGGTATGGGTTAGGGTTAGGGTTAGGGTTAGTGTTAGGGTTAGGGCTCGGTTTAGGGTACGGGTTAGGATTAGGGTACGTGTTAGGGTTAGGGTAGGGGTTAGGGTTAGGGTACGCGTTAGGGTTAGGGTAGTTATTAAACCTATCCCACTCTC
This sequence comes from Balaenoptera ricei, assembly GCF_028023285.1. Taxonomy (NCBI): domain Eukaryota; kingdom Metazoa; phylum Chordata; class Mammalia; order Artiodactyla; family Balaenopteridae; genus Balaenoptera; species Balaenoptera ricei. The sequence goes on from NW_026778088.1 coordinate 40,875, forward strand.
TAGATACCCCTTAGCACGTAAAGGAATATTATTTGGGGGTCCAGCCATGGAGAAGAGTTTAGACACTAGGATAAGATAAGGAACACACCCATTATAAAGAAATCACATTAGGATTCTCTTTTTAAGCTGTTCCTTCAAACACTAGTGCTTAGGAAATCTATTGGAGGCAGAAGCAGTCAAGGGTAGCCTAGGGTTAGGGTTAGGCTTAGGGTTAGGCTTAGGGTACGGCTTAGGGTACGGGTTCGGGGAGGGGTTCGGGTACGGCGTAGGGTATGGGTTAGGGTTAGGGTTAGGGTTCGTGTTAGGGTTAGGGCTCGGTTTAGGGTACGGGTTAGGATTAGGGTACGTGTTAGGGTTAGGGTAGGTGTTAGGGTTAGGGTACGCGTTAGGGTTAGGGTAGTTATTAAACCTATCCCACTCTCTAGATACCCCTTAGCACGTAAAGGAATATTATTTGGGGGTCCAGCCATGGAGAAGAGTTTAGACACTACGATAAGATAAGGAACACACCCATTATAAAGAAATCACATTAGGATTCTCTTTTAAGCTGTTCCTTCAAACACTAGTGCTTAGGAAATCTATTGGAGGCAGAAGCAGTCAAGGGTAGCCTAGGGTTAGGGTTAGGCTTAGGGTTAGGCTTAGGGTACGGCTTAGGGTACGGGTTCGGGGAGGGGTTCGGGTACGGCGTAGGGTATGGGTTAGGGTTAGGGTTAGGGTTAGTGTTAGGGTTAGGGCTCGGTTTAGGGTACGGGTTAGGATTAGGGTATGTGTTAGGGTTACGGTAGGGGTTAGGGTTAGGTTACGCGTTAGGGTTAGGGTAGTTATTAAACCTATCCCACTCTCTAGATACCCCTTAGCACGTAAAGGAATATTATTTGGGGGTCCAGCCATGGAGAAGAGTTTAGACACTAGGATAAGATAAGGAACACACCCATTATAAAGAAATCACATTAGGATTCTCTTTTTAAGCTGTTCCTTCAAACACTAGTGCTTAGGAAATCTATTGGAGGCAGAAGCAGTCAAGGGTAGCCTAGGGTTAGGGTTAGGCTTAGGGTTAGGCTTAGGGTACGGCTTAGGATACGGGTTCGGGGAGGGGTTCGGGTACGGCGTAGGGTATGGGTTAGGGTTAGGGTTAGGGTTCGTGTTAGGGTTAGGGATCGGTTTAGGGTACGGGTTAGGATTAGGGTATGTGTTAGGGTTAGGGTAGGTGTTAGGGTTAGGGTACGCGTTAGGGTTAGGGTAGTTATTAAACCTATCCCACTCTCTAGATACCCCTTAGCACGTAAAGGAATATTATTTGGGGGTCCAGCCATGGAGAAGAGTTTAGACACTAGGATAAGATAAGGAACACACCCATTATAAAGAAATCACATTAGGATTCTCTTTTTAAGCTGTTCCTTCAAACACTAGTGCTTAGGAAATCTATTGGAGGCAGAAGCAGTCAAGGGTAGCCTAGGGTTAGGGTTAGGCTTAGGGTTAGGCTTAGGGTACGGCTTAGGGTACGGGTTCGGGGAGGGGTTCGGGTACGGCGTAGGGTATGGGTTAGGGTTAGGGTTAGGGTTCGTGTTAGGGTTAGGGCTCGGTTTAGGGTACGGGTTAGGATTAGGGTACGTGTTAGGGTTAGGGTAGGGGTTAGGGTTAGGTTACGTGTTAGGGTTAGGGTAGTTATTAAACCTATCCCACTCTCTAGATACCCCTTAGCACGTAAAGGAATATTATTTGGGGGTCCAGCCATGGAGAAGAGTTTAGACACTAGGATAAGATAAGGAACACACCCATTATAAAGAAATCACATTAGGATTCTCTTTTTAAGCTGTTCCTTCAAACACTAGTGCTTAGGAAATCTATTGGAGGCAGAAGCAGTCAAGGGTAGCCTAGGGTTAGGTTTAGGCTTAGGGTTAGGCTTAGGGTACGGCTTAGGGTACGGGTTCGGGGAGGGGTTCGGGTACGGCGTAGGGTATGGGTTAGGGTTAGGGTTAGGGTTAGTGTTAGGGTTAGGGCTCGGTTCAGGTTACGGGTTAGGATTAGGGTATGTGTTAGGGTTAGGGTAGGGGTTAGGGTTAGGATACGCGTTAGGGTTAGGGTAGTTATTAAACCTATCCCACTCTCTAGATACCCCTTAGCACGTAAAGGAATATTATTTGGGGGTCCAGCCATGGAGAAGAGTTTAGACACTAGGATAAGATAAGGAACACACCCATTATAAAGAAATCACATTAGGATTCTCTTTTTAAGCTGTTCCTTCAAACACTAGTGCTTAGGAAATCTATTGGAGGCAGAAGCAGTCAAGGGTAGCCTAGGGTTAGGGTTAGGCTTAGGGTTAGGCTTAGGGTACGGCTTAGGATACGGGTTCGGGGAGGGGTTCGGGTACGGCGTAGGGTATGGGTTAGGGTTAGGGTTAGGGTTCGTGTTAGGGTTAGGGATCGGTTTAGGGTACGGGTTAGGATTAGGGTACGTGTTAGGGTTAGGGTAGGTGTTAGGGTTAGGGTACGCGTTAGGGTTAGGGTAGTTATTAAACCTATCCCACTCTCTAGATACCCCTTAGCACGTAAAGGAATATTATTTGGGGGTCCAGCCATGGAGAAGAGTTTAGACACTAGGATAAGATAAGGAACACACCCATTATAAAGAAATCACATTAGGATTCTCTTTTTAAGCTGTTCCTTCAAACACTAGTGCTTAGGAAATCTATTGGAGGCAGAAGCAGTCAAGGGTAGCCTAGGGTTAGGGTTAGGCTTAGGGTTAGGCTTAGGGTACGGCTTAGGGTACGGGTTCGGGGAGGGGTTCGGGTACGGCGTAGGGTATGGGTTAGGGTTAGGGTTAGGGTTCGTGTTAGGGTTAGGGCTCGGTTTAGGGTACGGGTTAGGATTAGGGTACGTGTTAGGGTTAGGGTAGGGGTTAGGGTTAGGTTACGTGTTAGAA
>NW_026778089.1:0-43581 GCF_028023285.1 Balaenoptera ricei
GAACCCGTACCCTAAGCCGTACCCTAACCCAAACCCTAAGCCTAACCCTAACCCTAGGCTACCCTTGACTGCTACTGCCTCCAATAGATTTCCTAAGCACTAGTGTTTGAAGGAACAGCTTAAAAAGAGAATCCTAATGTGATTTCTTTATAATGGGTGTGTTCCTTATCTTATCCTAGTGTCTAAACTCTTCTCCATGTCTGGACCCCCAAATAATATTGCTTTACGTGCTAAGGGGTATCTAGAGAGTGGGATAGGTTTAATAACTACCCTAACCCTAACGCGTACCCTAACCCTAACCCCTACCCTAACCCTAACACGTACCCTAATCCTAACCCGTACCCTGAACCGAGCCCTAACCCTAACACTAACCCTAACCCATACCCTACGCCGTACCCGAACCCCTCCCCGAACCCGTACCCTAAGCCTAACCCTAAGCCTAACCCTAACCCTAGGCTACCCTTGACTGCTTCTGCCTCCAATAGATTTCCTAAGCACTAGTGTTTTAAGGAACGGCTTAAAAACAGAATCCTAATGTGATTTCTTTATAATGGGTGTGTTCCTTATCTTATCCTAGTGTCTAAACTCTTCTCCATGGCTGGACCCCCAAATAATATTCCTTTACGTGCTAAGGGGTATCTAGAGAGTGGGATAGGTTTAATAACTACCCTAACCCTAACGCGTACCCTAACCCTAACCCCTACCCTAACCCTAACACGTACCCTAATCCTAACCCGTACCCTAAACTGAGCCCTAACCCTAACACTAACCCTAACCCTAACCCTAACCCATACCCTACGCCGTTCCCGAACCCCTGCCCGAACCCGTACCCTAAGCCGTACCCTAAGCCTAACCCTAAGCCTAACCCTAACCCTAGGCTACACTTGACTGCTTCTGCCTCCAATAGATTTCCTAAGCACTAGTGTTTGAAGGAACAGCTTAAAAAGAGAATCCTAATGTGATTTCTTTATAATGGGTGTGTTCCTTATCTTATCCTAGTGTCTAAACTCTTCTCCATGGCTGGACCCCCAAATAATATTCCTTTACGTACTAAGGGGTATCTAGAGAGTGGGATAGGTTTAATAACTACCCTAACCCTAACGCGTACCCTAACCCTAACCCCTACCCTAACCCTAAAACGTACCCTAATCCTAAACCGTACACTAAACCGAGCCCTAACCCTAACTCAAACCCTAACCCTAACCCATACCCTACGCCGTACCCGAACCCCTCCCCGAACCCGTACCCTAAGCCGTACCCTAAGCCTAACCCTAAGCCTAACCCTAACCCTAGGCTACCCTTGACTGCTTCTGCCTCCAATAGATTTCCTAAGCACTAGTGTTTGAAGGAACAGCTTAAAAAGAGAATCCTAATGTGATTTCTTTATAATGGGTGTGTTCCTTATCTTATCCTAGTGTCTAAACTCTTCTCCATGGCTGGACCCCCAAATAATATTCCTTTACGTGCTAAGGGGTATCTAGAGAGTGGGATAGGTTTAATAACTACCCTAACCCTAACGCGTACCCTAACCCTAACCCCTACCCTAACCCTAACACGTACCCTAATCCTAACCCGTACACTAAACCGAGCCCTAACCCTAACTCAAACCCTAACCCTAACCCATACCCTACACCGTACCCGAACCCCTCCCCGAACCCGTAGCCTAAGCCGTACCCTAAGCCTAACCCTAAGCCTAACCCTAACCCTAGGCTACCCTTGACTGCTTCTGCCTCCAATAGATTTCCTAAGCACTAGTGTTTGAAGGAACAGCTTAAAAAGAGAATCCTAATGTGATTTCTTTATAATGGGTGTGTTCCTTATCTTATCCTAGTGTCTAAACTCTTCTCCATGGCTGGACCCCCAAATAATATTCCTTTACATGCTAAGGGGTATCTAGAGAGTGGGATAGGTTTAATAACTACCCTAACCCTAAAGCGTACCCTAACCCTAACCCCTACCCTAACCCTAACACGTACCCTAATCCTAACCCGTACCCTAAACCGAGACCTAAAGCTAAAACTAACCCTAACCCTAACCCTAACCCATACCCTACGCCGTACCCGAACCCCTACACGAACCCGTACCCTAAGCCGTACCCTAAGCCTAACCCTAAGCCTAACCCTAACCCTAGGCTACCCTTGACTGCTTCTGCCTCCAATAGATTTCCTAAGCACTAGTGCTTTAAGGAAAAGCTTAAAAAGAGAATCCTAATGTGATTTCTTTATAATGGGTGTGTTCCTTATCTTATCCTAGTGTCTAAACTCTTCTCCATGGCTGGACCCCCAAATAATATTCCTTTACGTGCTAAGGGGTATCTAGAGAGTGGGATAGGTTTAATAACTACCCTAACCCTAACGCGTACCCTAACCCTAACCCCTACCCTAACCCTAACACGTACCCTAATCGTAACCCGTACCCTAAACCGAGCCCTAACCCTAACACTAACCCTAACCCTAACCCTAACCCATACCCTACACCGTACCCGAACCCCTCCCCGAACCCGTAGCCTAAGCCGTACCCTAAGCCTAACCCTAAGCCTAACCCTAACCCTAGGCTACCCTTGACTGCTTCTGCCTCCAATAGATTTCCTAAGCACTAGTGTTTGAAGGAACAGCTTAAAAAGAGAATCCTAATGTGATTTCTTTATAATGGGTGTGTTCCTTATCTTATCCTAGTGTCTAAACTCTTCTCCATGTCTGGACCCCCAAATAATATTGCTTTACGTGCTAAGGGGTATCTAGAGAGTGGGATAGGTTTACTAACTACCCTAACCCTAACGTGTAACCTAACCCTAACCCCTACCCTAACCCTAACACGTACCCTAATCCTAACCCGTACCCTGAACCGAGCCCTAACCCTAACACTAACCCTAACCCTAACCCTAACCCATACCCTACGCCGTACCCGAACCCCTCCCCGAACCCGTACCCTAAGCCTAACCCTAAGCCTAACCCTAACCCTAGGCTACCCTTGACTGCTTCTGCCTCCAATAGATTTCCTAAGCACTAGTGTTTTAAGGAACGGCTTAAAAACAGAATCCTAATGTGATTTCTTTATAATGGGTGTGTTCCTTATCTTATCCTAGTGTCTAAACTCTTCTCCATGGCTGGACCCCCAAATAATATACCTTTACGTGCTAAGGGGTATCTAGAGAGTGGGATAGGTTTAATAACTACCCTAACCCTAACGCGTACCCTAACCCTAACCCCTACCCTAACCCTAACACGTACCCTAATCCTAACCCGTACCCTAAACTGAGCCCTAACCCTAACACTAACCCTAACCCTAACCCTAACCCATACCCTACGCCGTTCCCGAACCCCTCCCCGATCCCGTACCCTAAGCCGTACCCTAAGCCTAACCCTAAGCCTAACCCTAACCCTAGGCTACCCTTGACTGCTTCTGCCTCCAATAGATTTCCTAAGCACTAGTGTTTGAAGGAACAGCTTAAAAAGAGAATCCTAATGTGATTTCTTTATAATGGGTGTGTTCCTTATCTTATCCTAGTGTCTAAACTCTTCTCCATGGCTGGACCCCCAAATAATATTCCTTTACGTGCTAAGGGGTATCTAGAGAGTGGGATAGGTTTAATAACTACCCTAACCCTAACGCGTACCCTAACCCTAACCCCTACCCTAACCCTAAAACGTACCCTAATCCTAAACCGTACACTAAACCGAGCCCTAACCCTAACCCTAACCCATACCCTACGCCGTACCCGAACCCCTCCCCGAACCCGTACCCTAAGCCGTACCCTAAGCCTAACCCTAAGCCTAACCCTAACCCTAGGCTACCCTTGACTGCTTCTGCCTCCAATAGATTTCCTAAGCACTAGTGTTTGAAGGAACAGCTTAAAAAGAGAATCCTAATGTGATTTCTTTATAATGGGTGTGTTCCTTATCTTATCCTAGTGTCTAAACTCTTCTCCATGTCTGGACCCCCAAATAATATTGCTTTACGTGCTAAGGGGTATCTAGAGAGTGGGATAGGTTTAATAACTACCCTAACCCTAACGCGTACCCTAACCCTAACCCCTACCCTAACCCTAACACGTACCCTAATCCTAACCCGTACCCTGAACCGAGCCCTAACCCTAACACTAACCCTAACCCTAACCCTAACCCATACCCTACGCCGTACCCGAACCCCTCCCCGAACCCGTACCCTAAGCCTAACCCTAAGCCTAACCCTAACCCTAGGCTACCCTTGACTGCTTCTGCCTCCAATAGATTTCCTAAGCACTAGTGTTTTAAGGAACGGCTTAAAAACAGAATCCTAATGTGATTTCTTTATAATGGGTGTGTTCCTTATCTTATCCTAGTGTCTAAACTCTTCTCCATGGCTGGACCCCCAAATAATATTCCTTTACGTGCTAAGGGGTATCTAGAGAGTGGGATAGGTTTAATAACTACCCTAACCCTAACGCGTACCCTAACCCTAACCCCTACCCTAACCCTAACACGTACCCTAATCCTAACCCGTACCCTAAACTGAGCCCTAACCCTAACACTAACCCTAACCCTAACCCTAACCCATACCCTACGCCGTTCCCGAACCCCTCCCCGAACCCGTACCCTAAGCCGTACCCTAAGCCTAACCCTAAGCCTAACCCTAACCCTAGGCTACACTTGACTGCTTCTGCCTCCAATAGATTTCCTAAGCACTAGTGTTTGAAGGAACAGCTTAAAAAGAGAATCCTAATGTGATTTCTTTATAATGGGTGTGTTCCTTATCTTATCCTAGTGTCTAAACTCTTCTCCATGGCTGGACCCCCAAATAATATTCCTTTACGTGCTAAGGGGTATCTAGAGAGTGGGATAGGTTTAATAACTACCCTAACCCTAACGCGTACCCTAACCCTAACCCCTACCCTAACCCTAAAACGTACCCTAATCCTAAACCGTACACTAAACCGAGCCCTAACCCTAACTCAAACCCTAACCCTAACCCATACCCTACGCCGTACCCAAACCCCTCCCCGAACCCGTACCCTAAGCCGTACCCTAAGCCTAACCCTAAGCCTAACCCTAACCCTAGGCTACCCTTGACTGCTTCTGCCTCCAATAGATTTCCTAAGCACTAGTGTTTGAAGGAACAGCTTAAAAAGAGAATCCTAATGTGATTTCTTTATAATGGGTGTGTTCCTTATCTTATCCTAGTGTCTAAACTCTTCTCCATGGCTGGACCCCCAAATAATATTCCTTTACGTGCTAAGGGGTATCTAGAGAGTGGGATAGGTTTAATAACTACCCTAACCCTAACGCGTACCCTAACCCTAACCCCTACCCTAACCCTAACACGTACCCTAATCCTAACCCGTACCCTAAACCGAGACCTAAAGCTAAAACTAACCCTAACCCTAACCCTAACCCATACCCTACGCCGTACCCGAACCCCTACACGAACCCGTACCCTAAGCCGTACCCTAACCCTAACCCTAAGCCTAACCCTAACCCTAGGCTACCCTTGACTGCTTCTGCCTCCAATAGATTTCCTAAGCACTAGTGCTTTAAGGAAAAGCTTAAAAAGAGAATCCTAATGTGATTTCTTTATAATGGGTGTGTTCCTTATCTTATCCTAGTGTCTAAACTCATCTCCATGGCTGGACCCCCAAATAATATTCCTTTACGTGCTAAGGGGTATCTAGAGAGTGGGATAGGTTTAATAACTACCCTAACCCTAACGCGTACCCTAACCCTAACCCCTACCCTAACCCTAACACGTACCCTAATCGTAACCCGTACCCTAAACCGAGCCCTAACCCTAACACTAACCCTAACCCTAACCCTAACCCATACCCTACACCGTACCCGAACCCCTCCCCGAACCCGTACCCTAAGCCGTACCCTAACCCTAACACTAAGCCTAACCCTAACCCTAGGCTACCCTTGACTGCTTCTGCCTCCAATAGATTTCCTAAGCACTAGTGTTTGAAGGAACAGCTTAAAAAGAGAATCCTAATGTGATTTCTTTATAATGGGTGTGTTCCTTATCTTATCCTAGTGTCTAAACTCTTCTCCATGGCTGGACCCCCAAATAATATTCCTTTACGTGCTAAGGGGTATCTAGAGAGTGGGATAGGTTTACTAACTACCCTAACCCTAACGCGTACCCTAACCCTAACCCCTACCCTAACCCTAACACGTACCCTAATCCTAACCCGTACCCTAAACCGAGCCCTAACCCTAACACTAACCCTAACCCTAACCCTAACCCATACCCTACGCCGTACCCGAACCCCTCCCCGAACCCGTAGCCTAAGCCGTACCCTAAGCCTAACCCTAAGCCTAACCCTAACCCTAGGCTACCCTTGACTGCTTCTGCCTCCAATAGATTTCCTAAGCACTAGTGTTTGAAGGAACAGCTTAAAAAGAGAATCCTAATGTGATTTCTTTATAATGGGTGTGTTCCTTATCTTATCCTAGTGTCTAAACTCTTCTCCATGGCTGGACGCCCAAATAATATTCCTTTACGTGCTAAGGGGTATCTAGAGAGTGGGATAGGTTTAATAACTACCCTAACCCTAACGCGTACCCTAACCCTAACCCCTACCCTAACCCTAACACGTACCCTAATCCTAACCCGTACCCTAAACCGAGCCCTAACCCTTACACTAACCCTAACCCTAACACTAACCCATACCCTACGCCGTACCCGAACCCCTCCCCGAACCCGTACCCTAAGCCGTACCCTAACCCAAACCCTAAGCCTAACCCTAACCCTAGGCTACCCTTGACTGCTACTGCCTCCAATAGATTTCCTAAGCACTAGTGTTTTAAGGAACAGCTTAAAAAGAGAATCCTAATGTGATTTCTTTATAATGGGTGTGTTCCTTATCTTATCCTAGTGTCTAAACTCTTCTCCATGGCTGGACCCCCAAATAATATTCCTTTACGTGCTAAGGGGTATCTAGAGAGTGGGATAGGTTTAATAACTACCCTAACCCTAAAGCGTACCCTAACCCTAACCCCTACCCTAACCCTAACACGTACCCTAATCCTAACCCGTACCCTAAACCGAGACCTAAAGCTAAAACTAACCCTAACCCTAACCGTAACCCATACCCTACGCCGTACCCGAACCCCTACACGAACCCGTACCCTAAGCCGTACCCTAACCCTAACCCTAAGCCTAACCCTAACCCTAGGCTACCCTTGACTGCTTCTGCCTCAAATAGATTTCCTAAGCACTAGTGCTTTAAGGAAAAGCTTAAAAAGAGAATCCTAATGTGCTTTCTTTATAATGGGTGTGTTCCTTATCTTATCCTAGTGTCTAAACTCTTCTCCATGGCTGGACCCCCAAATAATATTCCTTTACATGCTAAGGGGTATCTAGAGAGTGGGATAGGTTTAATAACTACCCTAACCCTAACGCGTACCCTAACCCTAACCCCTACCCTAACCCTAACACGTACCCTAATCGTAACCCGTACCCTAAACCGAGCCCTAACCCTAACACTAACCCTAACCCTAACCCTAACCCATACCCTACACCGTACCCGAACCCCTCCCCGAACCCGTACCCTAAGCAGTACCCTAACCCTAACCCTAAGCCTAACCCTAACCCTAGGCTACCCTTGACTGCTTCTGCCTCCAATAGATTTCCTAAGCACTAGTGTTTGAAGGAACAGCTTAAAAAGAGAATCCTAATGTGATTTCTTTATAATGGGTGTGTTCCTTATCTTATCCTAGTGTCTAAACTCTTCTCCATGGCTGGACCCCCAAATAATATTCCTTTACGTGCTAAGGGGTATCTAGAGAGTGGGATAGGTTTACTAACTACCCTAACCCTAACGTGTACCCTAACCCTAACCCCTACCCTAACCCTAACACGTACCCTAATCCTAACCCGTACCCTAAACCGAGCCCTAACCCTAACACTAACCCTAACCCTAACCCTAACCCATACCCTACGCCGTACCCGAACCCCTCCCCGAACCCCTACCCTAAGCCATACCCTAACCCTAACCCTAAGCCTAAACCTAACCCTAGGCTACCCTTGACTGCTTCTGCCTCCAATAGATTTCCTAAGCACTAGTGTTTGAAGGAACAGCTTAAAAAGAGAATCCTAATGTGATTTCTTTATAATGGGTGTGTTCCTTATCTTATCCTAGTGTCTAAACTCTTCTCCATGGCTGGTCCCCCAAATAATATTGCTTTACGTGCTAAGGGGTATCTAGAGAGTGGGATAGGTTTAATAACTACCCTAACCCTAACGCGTAACCTAACCCTAACCCCTACCCTAACCCTAACACGTACCCTAATCCTAACCCGTACCCTGAACCGAGCCCTAACCCTAATACTAACCCTAACCCTAACCCTAACCCATACCCTACGCCGTACCCGAACCCCTCCCCGAACCCGTACCCTAAGCCGTACCCTAAGCCTAACCCTAACCCTAGGCTACCCTTGACTGCTTCTGCCTCCAATAGATTTCCTAAGCACTAGTGTTTTAAGGAACGGCTTAAAAACAGAATCCTAATGTGATTTCTTTATAATGGGTGTGTTCCTTATCTTATCCTAGTGTCTAAACTCTTCTCCATGGCTAGACCCCCAAATAATATTCCTTTACGTGCTAAGGGGTATCTAGAGAGTGGGATAGGTTTAATAACTACCCTAACCCTAACGCGTACCCTAACCCTAACCCCTACCCTAACCCTAACACGTACCCTAATCCTAACCCGTACCGTAAACTGAGCCCTAACCCTAACACTAACCCTAACCCTAACCCTAACCCATACCCTACGCCATTCCCGAACCCCTCCCCGAACCCATACCCTAAGCCGTACCCTAAGCCTAACCCTAAGCCTAACCCTAACCCTAGGCTACCCTTGACTGCTTCTGCCTCCAATAGATTTCCTAAGCACTAGTGTTTGAAGGAACAGCTTAAAAAGAGAATCCTAATGTAATTTCTTTATAATGGGTGTGTTCCTTATCTTATCCTAGTGTCTAAACTCTTCTCCATGGCTGGACCCCCAAATAATATTCCTTTACGTGCTAAGGGGTATCTAGAGAGTGGGATAGGTTTAATAACTACCCTAACCCTAACGCGTACCCTAACCCTAACCCCTACCCTAACCCTAAAACGTACCCTAATCCTAAACCGTACACTAAACCGAGCCCTAACCCTAACTCAAACCCTAACCCTAACCCATACCCTACGCCGTACCCGAACCCCTCCCCGAACCCGTACCCTAAGCCGTACCCTAAGCCTAACCCTAAGCCTAACCCTAACCCTAGGCTACCCTTGACTGCTTCTGCCTCCAATAGATTTCCTAAGCACTAGTGTTTGAAGGAACAGCTTAAAAAGAGAATCCTAATGTGATTTCTTTATAATGGGTGTGGTCCTTATCTTATCCTAGTGTCTAAACTCTTCTCCATGGCTGGACCCCCAAATAATATTCCTTTACGTGCTAAGGGGTATCTAGAGAGTGGGATAGGTTTAATAACTACCCTAACCCTAATGCATACCCTAACCCTAACCCCTACCCTAACCCTAACACGTACCCTAATCCTAACCCGTACACTAAACCGAGCCCTAACCCTAACTCAAACCCTAACCCTAACCCATACCCTACGCCGTACCCGAACCCCTCCCCGAACCCGTAGCCTAAGCCGTACCCTAAGCCTAACCCTAAGCCTAACCCTAACCCTAGGCTACCCTTGACTGCTTCTGCCTCCAATAGATTTCCTAAGCACTAGTGTTTGAAGGAACAGCTTAAAAAGAGAATCCTAATGTGATTTCTTTATAATGGGTGTGTTCCTTATCTTATCCTAGTGTCTAAACTCTTCTCCATGGCTGGACCCCCAAATAATATTCCTTTACGTGCTAAGGGGTATCTAGAGAGTGGGATAGGTTTAATAACTACCCTAACCCTAACGCGTACCCTAACCCTAACCCCTACCCTAACCCTAAAACGTACCCTAATCCTAACCCGTACACTAAACCGAGCCCTAACCCTAACTCAAACCCTAACCCTAACCCTAACCCATACCCTACGCCGTACCCGAACCCCTCCCCGAACCCGTACCCTAAGCCGTACCCTAACCCTAACCCTAAGCCTAACCCTAACCCTAGGCTACCCTTGACTGCTTCTGCCTCCAATAGATTTCCTAAGCACTAGTGTTTGAAGGAACAGCTTAAAAAGAGAATCCTAATGTGATTTCTTTATAATGGGTGTGTTCCTTATCTTATCCTAGTGTCTAAACTCTTCTCCATGGCTGGACCCGCAAATAATATTCCTTTACGTGCTAAGGGGTATCTAGAGAGTGGGATAGGGTTACTAACTACCCTAACCCTAATGCGTACCCTAACCCTAACCCCTACCCTAACCCTAACACGTACCCTAATCCTAACCCGTACCCTAAACCGAGCCCTAACCCTAACACGAACGCTAACCCTAACCCTAACCCATACCCTACGCCGTACCCGAACCCCTCCCCGAACCCCTACCCTAAGCCGTACCCTAACCCTAACCCTAAGCCTAACCCTAACCCTAGGCTACCCTTGACTGCTTCTGCCTCCAATAGATTTCCTAAGCACTAGTGTTTTAAGGAACGGCTTAAAAACAGAATCCTAATGTGATTTCTTTATAATGGGTGTGTTCCTTATCTTATCCTAGTGTCTAAACTCTTCTCCATGGCTGGACGCCCAAATAATATTCCTTTACGTGCTAAGGGGTATCTAGAGAGTGGGATAGGTTTAATAACTACCCTAACCCTAACGCGTACCCTAACCCTAACCCCTACCCTAACCCTAACACGTACCCTAATCCTAACCAGTACCCTAAACCGAGCCCTATCCCTTACACTAACCCTAACCCTAACACTAACCCATACCCTACGCCGTACCCGAACCCCTCGCCGAACCCGTACCCTAAGCCGTACCCTAACCCAAACCCTAAGCCTAACCCTAACCCTAGGCTACCCTTGAATGCTACTGCCTCCAATAGATTTCCTAAGCACTAGTGTTTTAAGGAACAGCTTAAAAAGAGAATCCTAATGTGATTTCTTTATAATGGGTGTGTTCCTTATCTTATCCTAGTGTCTAAACTCTTCTCCATGGCTGGACACCCAAATAATATTCCTTTACATGCTAAGGGGTATCTAGAGAGTGGGATAGGTTTAATAACTACCCTAACCCTAAAGCGTACCCTAACCCTAACCCCTACCCTAACCCTAACACGTACCCTAATCCTAACCCGTACCCTAAACCGAGACCTAAAGCTAAAACTAACCCTAACACTAACCCTAACCCATACCCTACGCCGTACCCGAACCCCTACACGAACCCGTACCCTAAGCCGTACCCTAACCCTAACCCTAAGCCTAACCCTAACCCTAGGCTACCCTTGACTGCTTCTGCCTCCAATAGATTTCCTAAGCACTAGTGCTTTAAGGAAAAGCTTAAAAAGAGAATCCTAATGTGATTTCTTTATAATGCGTGTGTTCCTTATCTTATCCTAGTGTCTAAACTCTTCTCCATGGCTGGACCCCCAAATAATATTCCTTTACGTGCTAAGGGGTATCTAGAGAGTGGGATAGGTTTAATAACTACCCTAACCCTAACGCGTACCCTAACCCTAACCCCTACCCTAACCCTAACACGTACCCTAATCGTAACCCGTACCCTAAACCGAGCCCTAACCCTAACACTAACCCTAACCCTAACCCTAACCCATACCCTACAACGTACCCGAACCCCTCCCCGAACCCGTACCCTAAGCCGTACCCTAACCCAAACACTAAGCCTAACCCTAACCCTAGGCTACCCTTGACTGCTTCTGCCTCCAATAGATTTCCTAAGCACTAGTGTTTGAAGGAACAGCTTAAAAAGAGAATCCTAATGTGATTTCTTTATAATGGGTGTGTTCCTTATCTTATCCTAGTGTCTAAACTCTTCTCCATGGCTGGACCCCCAAATAATATTCCTTTACGTGCTAAGGGGTATCTAGAGAGTGGGATAGGTTTACTAACTACCCTAACCCTAACGTGTAACCTAACCCTAACCCCTACCCTAACCCTAACACGTACCCTAATCCTAACCCGTACCCTAAACCGAGCCGTAACCCTAACACTAACCCTAACCCTAACCCTAACCCATACCCTACGCTGTACCCGAACCCCTCCCCGAACCCCTACCCTAAGCCGTACCCTAACCCTAACCCTAAGCCTAACCCTAACCCTAGGCTACCCTTGACTGCTTCTGCCTCCAATAGATTTCCTAAGCACTAGTGTTTGAAGGAACAGCTTAAAAAGAGAATCCTAATGTGATTTCTTTATAATGGGTGTGTTCCTTATCTTATCCTAGTGTCTAAACTCTTCTCCATGTCTGGACCCCCAAATAATATTGCTTTACGTGCTAAGGGGTATCTAGAGAGTGGGATAGGTTTAATAACTACCCTAACCCTAACGCGTACCCTAACCCTAACCCCTACCCTAACCCTAACACGTACCCTAATCCTAACCCGTACCCTGAACCGAGCCCTAACCCTAACACTAACCCTAACCCTAACCCTAACCCATACCCTACGCCGTACCCGAACCCCTCCCCGAACCCGTACCCTAAGGCTAACCCTAAGCCTAACCCTAACCCTAGGCTACCCTTGACTGCTTCTGCCTCCAATAGATTTCCTAAGCACTAGTGTTTTAAGGAACGGCTTAAAAACAGAATCCTAATGTGATTTCTTTATAATGGGTGTGTTCCTTATCTTATCCTAGTGTCTAAACTCTTCTCCATGGCTGGACCCCCAAATAATATTCCTTTACCTGCTAAGGGGTATCTAGAGAGTGGGATAGGTTTAATAACTACCCTAACCCTAACGCGTACCCTAACCCTAACCCCTACCCTAACCCTAACACGTACCCTAATCCTAACCCGTACCCTAAACTGAGCCCTAACCCTAACACTAACCCTAACCCTAACCCTAACCCATACCCTACGCCGTTCCCGAACCCCTCCCCGAACCCGTACCCTAAGCCGTACCCTAAGCCTAACCCTAAGCCTAACCCTAACCCTAGGCTACACTTGACTGCTTCTGCCTCCAATAGATTTCCTAAGCACTAGTGTTTGAAGGAACAGCTTAAAAAGAGAATCCTAATGTGATTTCTTTATAATGGGTGTGTTCCTTATCTTATCCTAGTGTCTAAACTCTTCTCCATGGCTGGACCCCCAAATAATATTCCTTTACGTACTAAGGGGTATCTAGAGAGTGGGATAGGTTTAATAACTACCCTAACCCTAACGCGTACCCTAACCCTAACCCCTACCCTAACCCTAAAACGTACCCTAATCCTAAACCGTACACTAAACCGAGCCCTAACCCTAACTCAAACCCTAACCCTAACCCATACCCTACGCCGTACCCGAACCCCTCCCCGAACCCGTACCCTAAGCCGTACCCTAAGCCTAACCCTAAGCCTAACCCTAACCCTAGGCTACCCTTGACTGCTTCTGCCTCCAATAGATTTCCTAAGCACTAGTGTTTGAAGGAACAGCTTAAAAAGAGAATCCTAATGTGATTTCTTTATAATGGGTGTGTTCCTTATCTTATCCTAGTGTCTAAACTCTTCTCCATGGCTGGACCCCCAAATAATATTCCTTTACGTGCTAAGGGGTATCTAGAGAGTGGGATAGGTTTAATAACTACCCTAACCCTAACGCGTACCCTAACCCTAACCCCTACCCTAACCCTAACACGTACCCTAATCCTAACCCGTACACTAAACCGAGCCCTAACCCTAACCCTAACCCTAACCCTAACCCTAACCCGTACCCTAAACTGAGCCCTAACCCTAACACTAACCCTAACCCTAACCCTAACCCATACCCTACGCCGTTTCCGAACCCCTCCCCGAACCCGTAGCCTAAGCCGTACCCTAAGCCTAACCCTAAGCCTAACCCTAACCCTAGGCTACCCTTGACTGCTTCTGCCTCCAATAGATTTCCTAAGCACTAGTGTTTGAAGGAACAGCTTAAAAAGAGAATCCTAATGTGATTTCTTTATAATGGGTGTGTTCCTTATCTTATCCTAGTGTCTAAACTCTTCTCCATGGCTGGACCCCCAAATAATATTCCTTTACGTGCTAAGGGGTATCTAGAGAGTGGGATAGGTTTAATAACTACCCTAACCCTAACGCGTACCCTAACCCTAACCCCTACCCTAACCCTAACACGTACCCTAATCCTAACCCGTACCGTAAACTGAGCCCTAACCCTAACACTAACCCTAACCCTAACCCTAACCCATACCCTACGCCATTCCCGAACCCCTCCCCGAACCCATACCCTAAGCCGTACCCTAAGCCTAACCCTAAGCCTAACCCTAACCCTAGGCTACCCTTGACTGCTTCTGCCTCCAATAGATTTCCTAAGCACTAGTGTTTGAAGGAACAGCTTAAAAAGAGAATCCTAATGTAATTTCTTTATAATGGGTGTGTTCCTTATCTTATCCTAGTGTCTAAACTCTTCTCCATGGCTGGACCCCCAAATAATATTCCTTTACGTGCTAAGGGGTATCTAGAGAGTGGGATAGGTTTAATAACTACCCTAACCCTAACGCGTACCCTAACCCTAACCCCTACCCTAACCCTAAAACGTACCCTAATCCTAAACCGTACACTAAACCGAGCCCTAACCCTAACTCAAACCCTAACCCTAACCCATACCCTACGCCGTACCCGAACCCCTCCCCGAACCCGTACCCTAAGCCGTACCCTAAGCCTAACCCTAAGCCTAACCCTAACCCTAGGCTACCCTTGACTGCTTCTGCCTCCAATAGATTTCCTAAGCACTAGTGTTTGAAGGAACAGCTTAAAAAGAGAATCCTAATGTGATTTCTTTATAATGGGTGTGGTCCTTATCTTATCCTAGTGTCTAAACTCTTCTCCATGGCTGGACCCCCAAATAATATTCCTTTACGTGCTAAGGGGTATCTAGAGAGTGGGATAGGTTTAATAACTACCCTAACCCTAATGCATACCCTAACCCTAACCCCTACCCTAACCCTAACACGTACCCTAATCCTAACCCGTACACTAAACCGAGCCCTAACCCTAACTCAAACCCTAACCCTAACCCATACCCTACGCCGTACCCGAACCCCTCCCCGAACCCGTAGCCTAAGCCGTACCCTAAGCCTAACCCTAAGCCTAACCCTAACCCTAGGCTACCCTTGACTGCTTCTGCCTCCAATAGATTTCCTAAGCACTAGTGTTTGAAGGAACAGCTTAAAAAGAGAATCCTAATGTGATTTCTTTATAATGGGTGTGTTCCTTATCTTATCCTAGTGTCTAAACTCTTCTCCATGGCTGGACCCCCAAATAATATTCCTTTACGTGCTAAGGGGTATCTAGAGAGTGGGATAGGTTTAATAACTACCCTAACCCTAACGCGTACCCTAACCCTAACCCCTACCCTAACCCTAAAACGTACCCTAATCCTAACCCGTACACTAAACCGAGCCCTAACCCTAACTCAAACCCTAACCCTAACCCTAACCCATACCCTACGCCGTACCCGAACCCCTCCCCGAACCCGTACCCTAAGCCGTACCCTAACCCTAACCCTAAGCCTAACCCTAACCCTAGGCTACCCTTGACTGCTTCTGCCTCCAATAGATTTCCTAAGCACTAGTGTTTGAAGGAACAGCTTAAAAAGAGAATCCTAATGTGATTTCTTTATAATGGGTGTGTTCCTTATCTTATCCTAGTGTCTAAACTCTTCTCCATGGCTGGACCCGCAAATAATATTCCTTTACGTGCTAAGGGGTATCTAGAGAGTGGGATAGGGTTACTAACTACCCTAACCCTAATGCGTACCCTAACCCTAACCCCTACCCTAACCCTAACACGTACCCTAATCCTAACCCGTACCCTAAACCGAGCCCTAACCCTAACACGAACGCTAACCCTAACCCTAACCCATACCCTACGCCGTACCCGAACCCCTCCCCGAACCCCTACCCTAAGCCGTACCCTAACCCTAACCCTAAGCCTAACCCTAACCCTAGGCTACCCTTGACTGCTTCTGCCTCCAATAGATTTCCTAAGCACTAGTGTTTTAAGGAACGGCTTAAAAACAGAATCCTAATGTGATTTCTTTATAATGGGTGTGTTCCTTATCTTATCCTAGTGTCTAAACTCTTCTCCATGGCTGGACGCCCAAATAATATTCCTTTACGTGCTAAGGGGTATCTAGAGAGTGGGATAGGTTTAATAACTACCCTAACCCTAACGCGTACCCTAACCCTAACCCCTACCCTAACCCTAACACGTACCCTAATCCTAACCAGTACCCTAAACCGAGCCCTATCCCTTACACTAACCCTAACCCTAACACTAACCCATACCCTACGCCGTACCCGAACCCCTCGCCGAACCCGTACCCTAAGCCGTACCCTAACCCAAACCCTAAGCCTAACCCTAACCCTAGGCTACCCTTGAATGCTACTGCCTCCAATAGATTTCCTAAGCACTAGTGTTTTAAGGAACAGCTTAAAAAGAGAATCCTAATGTGATTTCTTTATAATGGGTGTGTTCCTTATCTTATCCTAGTGTCTAAACTCTTCTCCATGGCTGGACACCCAAATAATATTCCTTTACATGCTAAGGGGTATCTAGAGAGTGGGATAGGTTTAATAACTACCCTAACCCTAAAGCGTACCCTAAACCTAACCCCTACCCTAACCCTAACACGTACCCTAATCCTAACCCGTACCCTAAACCGAGACCTAAAGCTAAAACTAACCCTAACACTAACCCTAACCCATACCCTACGCCGTACCCGAACCCCTACACGAACCCGTACCCTAAGCCGTACCCTAACCCTAACCCTAAGCCTAACCCTAACCCTAGGCTACCCTTGACTGCTTCTGCCTCCAATAGATTTCCTAAGCACTAGTGCTTTAAGGAAAAGCTTAAAAAGAGAATCCTAATGTGATTTCTTTATAATGCGTGTGTTCCTTATCTTATCCTAGTGTCTAAACTCTTCTCCATGGCTGGACCCCCAAATAATATTCCTTTACGTGCTAAGGGGTATCTAGAGAGTGGGATAGGTTTAATAACTACCCTAACCCTAACGCGTACCCTAACCCTAACCCCTACCCTAACCCTAACACGTACCCTAATCGTAACCCGTACCCTAAACCGAGCCCTAACCCTAACACTAACCCTAACCCTAACCCTAACCCATACCCTACAACGTACCCGAACCCCTCCCCGAACCCGTACCCTAAGCCGTACCCTAACCCAAACACTAAGCCTAACCCTAACCCTAGGCTACCCTTGACTGCTTCTGCCTCCAATAGATTTCCTAAGCACTAGTGTTTGAAGGAACAGCTTAAAAAGAGAATCCTAATGTGATTTCTTTATAATGGGTGTGTTCCTTATCTTATCCTAGTGTCTAAACTCTTCTCCATGGCTGGACCCCCAAATAATATTCCTTTACGTGCTAAGGGGTATCTAGAGAGTGGGATAGGTTTACTAACTACCCTAACCCTAACGTGTAACCTAACCCTAACCCCTACCCTAACCCTAACACGTACCCTAATCCTAACCCGTACCCTAAACCGAGCCCTAACCCTAACACTAACCCTAACCCTAACCCTAACCCATACCCTACGCTGTACCCGAACCCCTCCCCGAACCCCTACCCTAAGCCGTACCCTAACCCTAACCCTAAGCCTAACCCTAACCCTAGGCTACCCTTGACTGCTTCTGCCTCCAATAGATTTCCTAAGCACTAGTGTTTGAAGGAACAGCTTAAAAAGAGAATCCTAATGTGATTTCTTTATAATGGGTGTGTTCCTTATCTTATCCTAGTGTCTAAACTCTTCTCCATGTCTGGACCCCCAAATAATATTGCTTTACGTGCTAAGGGGTATCTAGAGAGTGGGATAGGTTTAATAACTACCCTAACCCTAACGCGTACCCTAACCCTAACCCCTACCCTAACCCTAACACGTACCCTAATCCTAACCCGTACCCTGAACCGAGCCCTAACCCTAACACTAACCCTAACCCTAACCCTAACCCATACCCTACGCCGTACCCGAACCCCTCCCCGAACCCGTACCCTAAGCCTAACCCTAAGCCTAACCCTAACCCTAGGCTACCCTTGACTGCTTCTGCCTCCAATAGATTTCCTAAGCACTAGTGTTTTAAGGAACGGCTTAAAAACAGAATCCTAATGTGATTTCTTTATAATGGGTGTGTTCCTTATCTTATCCTAGTGTCTAAACTCTTCTCCATGGCTGGACCCCCAAATAATATTCCTTTACCTGCTAAGGGGTATCTAGAGAGTGGGATAGGTTTAATAACTACCCTAACCCTAACGCGTACCCTAACCCTAACCCCTACCCTAACCCTAACACGTACCCTAATCCTAACCCGTACCCTAAACTGAGCCCTAACCCTAACACTAACCCTAACCCTAACCCTAACCCATACCCTACGCCGTTCCCGAACCCCTCCCCGAACCCGTACCCTAAGCCGTACCCTAAGCCTAACCCTAAGCCTAACCCTAACCCTAGGCTACACTTGACTGCTTCTGCCTCCAATAGATTTCCTAAGCACTAGTGTTTGAAGGAACAGCTTAAAAAGAGAATCCTAATGTGATTTCTTTATAATGGGTGTGTTCCTTATCTTATCCTAGTGTCTAAACTCTTCTCCATGGCTGGACCCCCAAATAATATTCCTTTACGTACTAAGGGGTATCTAGAGAGTGGGATAGGTTTAATAACTACCCTAACCCTAACGCGTACCCTAACCCTAACCCCTACCCTAACCCTAACACGTACCCTAATCCTAACCCGTACACTAAACCGAGCCCTAACCCTAACCCTAACCCTAACCCTAACCCTAACCCGTACCCTAAACTGAGCCCTAACCCTAACACTAACCCTAACCCTAACCCTAACCCATACCCTACGCCGTTTCCGAACCCCTCCCCGAACCCGTAGCCTAAGCCGTACCCTAAGCCTAACCCTAAGCCTAACCCTAACCCTAGGCTACCCTTGACTGCTTCTGCCTCCAATAGATTTCCTAAGCACTAGTGTTTGAAGGAACAGCTTAAAAAGAGAATCCTAATGTGATTTCTTTATAATGGGTGTGTTCCTTATCTTATCCTAGTGTCTAAACTCTTCTCCATGGCTGGACCCCCAAATAATATTCCTTTACATGCTAAGGGGTATCTAGAGAGTGGGATAGGTTTAATAACTACCCTAACCCTAAAGCGTACCCTAACCCTAACCCCTACCCTAACCCTAACACGTACCCTAATCCTAACCCGTACCCTAAACCGAGACCTAAAGCTAAAACTAACCCTAACCCTAACCCTAACCCATACCCTACGCCGTACCCGAACCCCTACACGAACCCGTACCCTAAGCCGTACCCTAAGCCTAACCCTAAGCCTAACCCTAACCCTAGGCTACCCTTGACTGCTTCTGCCTCCAATAGATTTCCTAAGCACTAGTGCTTTAAGGAAAAGCTTAAAAAGAGAATCCTAATGTGATTTCTTTATAATGGGTGTGTTCCTTATCTTATCCTAGTGTCTAAACTCTTCTCCATGGCTGGACCCCCAAATAATATTCCTTTACGTGCTAAGGGGTATCTAGAGAGTGGGATAGGTTTAATAACTACCCTAACCCTAACGCGTACCCTAACCCTAACCCCTACCCTATCCCTAACACGTACCCTAATCGTAACCCGTACCCTAAACCGAGCCCTAACCCTAACACTAACCCTAACCCTAACCCTAACCCATACCCTACACCGTACCCGAACCCCTCCCCGAACCCGTAGCCTAAGCCGTACCCTAAGCCTAACCCTAAGCCTAACCCTAACTCTAGGCTACCCTTGACTGCTTCTGCCTCCAATAGATTTCCTAAGCACTAGTGTTTGAAGGAACAGCTTAAAAAGAGAATCCTAATGTGATTTCTTTATAATGGGTGTGTTCCTTATCTTATCCTAGTGTCTAAACTCTTCTCCATGTCTGGACCCCCAAATAATATTGCTTTACGTGCTAAGGGGTATCTAGAGAGTGGGATAGGTTTACTAACTACCCTAACCCTAACGTGTAACCTAACCCTAACCCCTACCCTAACCCTAACACGTACCCTAATCCTAACCCGTACCCTGAACCGAGCCCTAACCCTAACACTAACCCTAACCCTAACCCTAACCCATACCCTACGCCGTACCCGAACCCCTCCCCGAACCCGTACCCTAAGCCTAACCCTAAGCCTAACCCTAACCCTAGGCTACCCTTGACTGCTTCTGCCTCCAATAGATTTCCTAAGCACTAGTGTTTTAAGGAACGGCTTAAAAACAGAATCCTAATGTGATTTCTTTATAATGGGTGTGTTCCTTATCTTATCCTAGTGTCTAAACTCTTCTCCATGGCTGGACCCCCAAATAATATACCTTTATGTGCTAAGGGGTATCTAGAGAGTGGGATAGGTTTAATAACTACCCTAACCCTAACGCGTACCCTAACCCTAACCCCTACCCTAACCCTAACACGTACCCTAATCCTAACCCGTACCCTAAACTGAGCCCTAACCCTAACACTAACCCTAACCCTAACCCTAACCCATACCCTACGCCGTTTCCGAACCCCTCCCCGAACCCGTACCCTAAGCCGTACCCTAAGCCTAACCCTAAGCCTAACCCTAACCCTAGGCTACCCTTGACTGCTTCTGCCTCCAATAGATTTCCTAAGCACTAGTGTTTGAAGGAACAGCTTAAAAAGAGAATCCTAATGTGATTTCTTTATAATGGGTGTGTTCCTTATCTTATCCTAGTGTCTAAACTCTTCTCCATGGCTGGACCCCCAAATAATATTCCTTTACGTGCTAAGGGGTATCTAGAGAGTGGGATAGGTTTAATAACTACCCTAACCCTAACGCGTACCCTAACCCTAACCCCTACCCTAACCCTAAAACGTACCCTAATCCTAAACCGTACACTAAACCGAGCCCTAACCCTAACTCAAACCCTAACCCTAACCCATACCCTACGCCGTACCCGAACCCCTCCCCGAACCCGTACCCTAAGCCGTACCCTAAGCCTAACCCTAAGCCTAACCCTAACCCTAGGCTACCCTTGACTGCTTCTGCCTCCAATAGATTTCCTAAGCACTAGTGTTTGAAGGAACAGCTTAAAAAGAGAATCCTAATGTGATTTCTTTATAATGGGTGTGTTCCTTATCTTATCCTAGTGTCTAAACTCTTCTCCATGGCTGGACCCCCAAATAATATTCCTTTACGTGCTAAGGGGTATCTAGAGAGTGGGATAGGTTTAATAACTACCCTAACCCTAACGCGTACCCTAACCCTAACCCCTACCCTAACCCTAACACGTACCCTAATCCTAACCCGTACCCTAAACTGAGCCCTAACCCTAACACTAACCCTAACCCTAACCCTAACCCATACCCTACGCCGTTCCCGAACCCCTCCCCGAACCCGTACCCTAAGCCGTACCCTAAGCCTAACCCTAAGCCTAACCCTAACCCTAGGCTACACTTGACTGCTTCTGCCTCCAATAGATTTCCTAAGCACTAGTGTTTGAAGGAACAGCTTAAAAAGAGAATCCTAATGTGATTTCTTTATAATGGGTGTGTTCCTTATCTTATCCTAGTGTCTAAACTCTTCTCCATGGCTGGACCCCCAAATAATATTCCTTTACGTGCTAAGGGGTATCTAGAGAGTGGGATAGGTTTAATAACTACCCTAACCCTAACGCGTACCCTAACCCTAACCCCTACCCTAACCCTAACACGTACCCTAATCCTAAACCGTACACTAAACCGAGCCCTAACCCTAACTCAAACCCTAACCCTAACCCATACCCTACGCCATACCCGAACCCCTCCCCGAACCCGTAGCCTAAGCCGTACCCTAAGCCTAACCCTAAGCCTAACCCTAACCCTAGGCTACCCTTGACTGCTTCTGCCTCCAATAGATTTCCTAAGCACTAGTGTTTGAAGGAACAGCTTAAAAAGAGAATCCTAATGAGATTTCTTTATAATGGGTGTGTTCCTTATCTTATCCTAGTGTCTAAAATCTTCTCCATGGCTGGACCCCCAAATAATATTCCTTTACATGCTAAGGGGTATCTAGAGAGTGGGATAGGTTTAATAACTACCCTAACCCTAAAGCGTACCCTAACCCTAACCCCTACCCTAACCCTAACACGTACCCTAATCCTAACCCGTACCCTAAACCGAGACCTAAAGCTAAAACTAACCCTAACCCTAACCCTAACCCATACCCTACGCCGTACCCGAACCCCTACCCGAACCCGTACCCTAAGCCATACCCTAACCCTAACCCTAAGCCTAACCCTAACCCTAGGCTACCCTTGACTGCTTCTGCCTCCAATAGATTTCCTAAGCACTAGTGCTTTAAGGAAAAGCTTAAAAAGAGAATCCTAATGTGATTTCTTTATAATGGGTGTGTTCCTTATCTTATCCTAGTGTCTAAACTCATCTCCATTGGTGGACCCCCAAATAATATTCCTTTACGTGCTAAGGGGTATCTAGAGAGTGGGATAGGTTTAATAACTACCCTAACCCTAACGCGTACCCTAACCCTAACCCCTACCCTAACCCTAAAACGTACCCTAATCCTAAACCGTACACTAAACCGAGCCCTAACCCTAACTCAAACCCTAACCCTAACCCATACCCTACGCCGTACCCGAACCCCTCCCCGAACCCGTACCCTAAGCCGTACCCTAAGCCTAACCCTAAGCCTAACCCTAACCCTAGGCTACCCTTGACTGCTTCTGCCTCCAATAGATTTCCTAAGCACTAGTGTTTGAAGGAACAGCTTAAAAAGAGAATCCTAATGTGATTTCTTTATAATGGGTGTGTTCCTTATCTTATCCTAGTGTCTAAACTCTTCTCCATGGCTGGACCCCCAAATAATATTCCTTTACGTGCTAAGGGGTATCTAGAGAGTGGGATAGGTTTAATAACTACCCTAACCCTAACGCGTACCCTAACCCTAACCCCTACCCTAACCCTAACACGTACCCTAATCCTAACCCGTACACTAAACCGAGCCCTAACCCTAACTCAAACCCTAACCCTAACCCATACCCTACACCGTACCCGAACCCCTCCCCGAACCCGTAGCCTAAGCCGTACCCTAAGCCTAACCCTAAGCCTAACCCTAACCCTAGGCTACCCTTGACTGCTTCTGCCTCCAATAGATTTCCTAAGCACTAGTGTTTGAAGGAACAGCTTAAAAAGAGAATCCTAATGTGATTTCTTTATAATGGGTGTGTTCCTTATCTTATCCTAGTGTCTAAACTCTTCTCCATGGCTGGACCCCCAAATAATATTCCTTTACGTGCTAAGGGGTATCTAGAGAGTGGGATAGGTTTAATAACTACCCTAACCCTAACGCGTACCCTAACCCTAACCCCTACCCTATCCCTAACACGTACCCTAATCGTAACCCGTACCCTAAACCGAGCCCTAACCCTAACACTAACCCTAACCCTAACCCTAACCCATACCCTACGCCGTACCCGAACCCCTCCCCGAACCCGTACCCTAAGCCTAACCCTAAGCCTAACCCTAACCCTAGGCTACCCTTGACTGCTTCTGCCTCCAATAGATTTCCTAAGCACTAGTGTTTTAAGGAACGGCTTAAAAACAGAATCCTAATGTGATTTCTTTATAATGGGTGTGTTCCTTATCTTATCCTAGTGTCTAAACTCTTCTCCATGGCTGGACCCCCAAATAATATTCCTTTACCTGCTAAGGGGTATCTAGAGAGTGGGATAGGTTTAATAACTACCCTAACCCTAACGCGTACCCTAACCCTAACCCCTACCCTAACCCTAACACGTACCCTAATCCTAACCCGTACCCTAAACTGAGCCCTAACCCTAACACTAACCCTAACCCTAACCCTAACCCATACCCTACGCCGTTCCCGAACCCCTCCCCGAACCCGTACCCTAAGCCGTACCCTAAGCCTAACCCTAAGCCTAACCCTAACCCTAGGCTACACTTGACTGCTTCTGCCTCCAATAGATTTCCTAAGCACTAGTGTTTGAAGGAACAGCTTAAAAAGAGAATCCTAATGTGATTTCTTTATAATGGGTGTGTTCCTTATCTTATCCTAGTGTCTAAACTCTTCTCCATGGCTGGACCCCCAAATAATATTCCTTTACGTACTAAGGGGTATCTAGAGAGTGGGATAGGTTTAATAACTACCCTAACCCTAACGCGTACCCTAACCCTAACCCCTACCCTAACCCTAAAACGTACCCTAATCCTAAACCGTACACTAAACCGAGCCCTAACCCTAACTCAAACCCTAACCCTAACCCATACCCTACGCCGTACCCGAACCCCTCCCCGAACCCGTACCCTAAGCCGTACCCTAAGCCTAACCCTAAGCCTAACCCTAACCCTAGGCTACCCTTGACTGCTTCTGCCTCCAATAGATTTCCTAAGCACTAGTGTTTGAAGGAACAGCTTAAAAAGAGAATCCTAATGTGATTTCTTTATAATGGGTGTGTTCCTTATCTTATCCTAGTGTCTAAACTCTTCTCCATGGCTGGACCCCCAAATAATATTCCTTTACGTGCTAAGGGGTATCTAGAGAGTGGGATAGGTTTAATAACTACCCTAACCCTAACGCGTACCCTAACCCTAACCCCTACCCTAACCCTAACACGTACCCTAATCCTAACCCGTACACTAAACCGAGCCCTAACCCTAACCCTAACCCTAACCCTAACCCTAACCCGTACCCTAAACTGAGCCCTAACCCTAACACTAACCCTAACCCTAACCCTAACCCATACCCTACGCCGTTTCCGAACCCCTCCCCGAACCCGTAGCCTAAGCCGTACCCTAAGCCTAACCCTAAGCCTAACCCTAACCCTAGGCTACCCTTGACTGCTTCTGCCTCCAATAGATTTCCTAAGCACTAGTGTTTGAAGGAACAGCTTAAAAAGAGAATCCTAATGTGATTTCTTTATAATGGGTGTGTTCCTTATCTTATCCTAGTGTCTAAACTCTTCTCCATGGCTGGACCCCCAAATAATATTCCTTTACATGCTAAGGGGTATCTAGAGAGTGGGATAGGTTTAATAACTACCCTAACCCTAAAGCGTACCCTAACCCTAACCCCTACCCTAACCCTAACACGTACCCTAATCCTAACCCGTACCCTAAACCGAGACCTAAAGCTAAAACTAACCCTAACCCTAACCCTAACCCATACCCTACGCCGTACCCGAACCCCTACACGAACCCGTACCCTAAGCCGTACCCTAAGCCTAACCCTAAGCCTAACCCTAACCCTAGGCTACCCTTGACTGCTTCTGCCTCCAATAGATTTCCTAAGCACTAGTGCTTTAAGGAAAAGCTTAAAAAGAGAATCCTAATGTGATTTCTTTATAATGGGTGTGTTCCTTATCTTATCCTAGTGTCTAAACTCTTCTCCATGGCTGGACCCCCAAATAATATTCCTTTACGTGCTAAGGGGTATCTAGAGAGTGGGATAGGTTTAATAACTACCCTAACCCTAACGCGTACCCTAACCCTAACCCCTACCCTATCCCTAACACGTACCCTAATCGTAACCCGTACCCTAAACCGAGCCCTAACCCTAACACTAACCCTAACCCTAACCCTAACCCATACCCTACACCGTACCCGAACCCCTCCCCGAACCCGTAGCCTAAGCCGTACCCTAAGCCTAACCCTAAGCCTAACCCTAACTCTAGGCTACCCTTGACTGCTTCTGCCTCCAATAGATTTCCTAAGCACTAGTGTTTGAAGGAACAGCTTAAAAAGAGAATCCTAATGTGATTTCTTTATAATGGGTGTGTTCCTTATCTTATCCTAGTGTCTAAACTCTTCTCCATGTCTGGACCCCCAAATAATATTGCTTTACGTGCTAAGGGGTATCTAGAGAGTGGGATAGGTTTACTAACTACCCTAACCCTAACGTGTAACCTAACCCTAACCCCTACCCTAACCCTAACACGTACCCTAATCCTAACCCGTACCCTGAACCGAGCCCTAACCCTAACACTAACCCTAACCCTAACCCTAACCCATACCCTACGCCGTACCCGAACCCCTCCCCGAACCCGTACCCTAAGCCTAACCCTAAGCCTAACCCTAACCCTAGGCTACCCTTGACTGCTTCTGCCTCCAATAGATTTCCTAAGCACTAGTGTTTTAAGGAACGGCTTAAAAACAGAATCCTAATGTGATTTCTTTATAATGGGTGTGTTCCTTATCTTATCCTAGTGTCTAAACTCTTCTCCATGGCTGGACCCCCAAATAATATACCTTTATGTGCTAAGGGGTATCTAGAGAGTGGGATAGGTTTAATAACTACCCTAACCCTAACGCGTACCCTAACCCTAACCCCTACCCTAACCCTAACACGTACCCTAATCCTAACCCGTACCCTAAACTGAGCCCTAACCCTAACACTAACCCTAACCCTAACCCTAACCCATACCCTACGCCGTTTCCGAACCCCTCCCCGAACCCGTACCCTAAGCCGTACCCTAAGCCTAACCCTAAGCCTAACCCTAACCCTAGGCTACCCTTGACTGCTTCTGCCTCCAATAGATTTCCTAAGCACTAGTGTTTGAAGGAACAGCTTAAAAAGAGAATCCTAATGTGATTTCTTTATAATGGGTGTGTTCCTTATCTTATCCTAGTGTCTAAACTCTTCTCCATGGCTGGACCCCCAAATAATATTCCTTTACGTGCTAAGGGGTATCTAGAGAGTGGGATAGGTTTAATAACTACCCTAACCCTAACGCGTACCCTAACCCTAACCCCTACCCTAACCCTAAAACGTACCCTAATCCTAAACCGTACACTAAACCGAGCCCTAACCCTAACTCAAACCCTAACCCTAACCCATACCCTACGCCGTACCCGAACCCCTCCCCGAACCCGTACCCTAAGCCGTACCCTAAGCCTAACCCTAAGCCTAACCCTAACCCTAGGCTACCCTTGACTGCTTCTGCCTCCAATAGATTTCCTAAGCACTAGTGTTTGAAGGAACAGCTTAAAAAGAGAATCCTAATGTGATTTCTTTATAATGGGTGTGTTCCTTATCTTATCCTAGTGTCTAAACTCTTCTCCATGGCTGGACCCCCAAATAATATTCCTTTACGTGCTAAGGGGTATCTAGAGAGTGGGATAGGTTTAATAACTACCCTAACCCTAACGCGTACCCTAACCCTAACCCCTACCCTAACCCTAACACGTACCCTAATCCTAACCCGTACCCTAAACTGAGCCCTAACCCTAACACTAACCCTAACCCTAACCCTAACCCATACCCTACGCCGTTCCCGAACCCCTCCCCGAACCCGTACCCTAAGCCGTACCCTAAGCCTAACCCTAAGCCTAACCCTAACCCTAGGCTACACTTGACTGCTTCTGCCTCCAATAGATTTCCTAAGCACTAGTGTTTGAAGGAACAGCTTAAAAAGAGAATCCTAATGTGATTTCTTTATAATGGGTGTGTTCCTTATCTTATCCTAGTGTCTAAACTCTTCTCCATGGCTGGACCCCCAAATAATATTCCTTTACGTGCTAAGGGGTATCTAGAGAGTGGGATAGGTTTAATAACTACCCTAACCCTAACGCGTACCCTAACCCTAACCCCTACCCTAACCCTAAAACGTACCCTAATCCTAAACCGTACACTAAACCGAGCCCTAACCCTAACTCAAACCCTAACCCTAACCCATACCCTACGCCGTACCCAAACCCCTCCCCGAACCCGTACCCTAAGCCGTACCCTAAGCCTAACCCTAAGCCTAACCCTAACCCTAGGCTACCCTTGACTGCTTCTGCCTCCAATAGATTTCCTAAGCACTAGTGTTTGAAGGAACAGCTTAAAAAGAGAATCCTAATGTGATTTCTTTATAATGGGTGTGTTCCTTATCTTATCCTAGTGTCTAAACTCTTCTCCATGGCTGGACCCCCAAATAATATTCCTTTACGTGCTAAGGGGTATCTAGAGAGTGGGATAGGTTTAATAACTACCCTAACCCTAACGCGTACCCTAACCCTAACCCCTACCCTAACCCTAACACGTACCCTAATCCTAAACCGTACACTAAACCGAGCCCTAACCCTAACTCAAACCCTAACCCTAACCCATACCCTACGCCATACCCGAACCCCTCCCCGAACCCGTAGCCTAAGCCGTACCCTAAGCCTAACCCTAAGCCTAACCCTAACCCTAGGCTACCCTTGACTGCTTCTGCCTCCAATAGATTTCCTAAGCACTAGTGTTTGAAGGAACAGCTTAAAAAGAGAATCCTAATGAGATTTCTTTATAATGGGTGTGTTCCTTATCTTATCCTAGTGTCTAAAATCTTCTCCATGGCTGGACCCCCAAATAATATTCCTTTACATGCTAAGGGGTATCTAGAGAGTGGGATAGGTTTAATAACTACCCTAACCCTAAAGCGTACCCTAACCCTAACCCCTACCCTAACCCTAACACGTACCCTAATCCTAACCCGTACCCTAAACCGAGACCTAAAGCTAAAACTAACCCTAACCCTAAACCTAACCCATACCCTACGCCGTACCCGAACCCCTACCCGAACCCGTACCCTAAGCCATACCCTAACCCTAACCCTAAGCCTAACCCTAACCCTAGGCTACCCTTGACTGCTTCTGCCTCCAATAGATTTCCTAAGCACTAGTGCTTTAAGGAAAAGCTTAAAAAGAGAATCCTAATGTGATTTCTTTATAATGGGTGTGTTCCTTATCTTATCCTAGTGTCTAAACTCATCTCCATGGCTGGACCCCCAAATAATATTCCTTTACGTGCTAAGGGGTATCTAGAGAGTGGGATAGGTTTAATAACTACCCTAACCCTAACGCGTACCCTAACCCTAACCCCTACCCTAACCCTAAAACGTACCCTAATCCTAAACCGTACACTAAACCGAGCCCTAACCCTAACTCAAACCCTAACCCTAACCCATACCCTACGCCGTACCCGAACCCCTCCCCGAACCCGTACCCTAAGCCGTACCCTAAGCCTAACCCTAAGCCTAACCCTAACCCTAGGCTACCCTTGACTGCTTCTGCCTCCAATAGATTTCCTAAGCACTAGTGTTTGAAGGAACAGCTTAAAAAGAGAATCCTAATGTGATTTCTTTATAATGGGTGTGTTCCTTATCTTATCCTAGTGTCTAAACTCTTCTCCATGGCTGGACCCCCAAATAATATTCCTTTACGTGCTAAGGGGTATCTAGAGAGTGGGATAGGTTTAATAACTACCCTAACCCTAACGCGTACCCTAACCCTAACCCCTACCCTAACCCTAACACGTACCCTAATCCTAACCCGTACACTAAACCGAGCCCTAACCCTAACTCAAACCCTAACCCTAACCCATACCCTACACCGTACCCGAACCCCTCCCCGAACCCGTAGCCTAAGCCGTACCCTAAGCCTAACCCTAAGCCTAACCCTAACCCTAGGCTACCCTTGACTGCTTCTGCCTCCAATAGATTTCCTAAGCACTAGTGTTTGAAGGAACAGCTTAAAAAGAGAATCCTAATGTGATTTCTTTATAATGGGTGTGTTCCTTATCTTATCCTAGTGTCTAAACTCTTCTCCATGGCTGGACCCCCAAATAATATTCCTTTACGTGCTAAGGGGTATCTAGAGAGTGGGATAGGTTTAATAACTACCCTAACCCTAACGCGTACCCTAACCCTAACCCCTACCCTATCCCTAACACGTACCCTAATCGTAACCCGTACCCTAAACCGAGCCCTAACCCTAACACTAACCCTAACCCTAACCCTAACCCATACCCTACACCGTACCCGAACCCCTCCCCGAACCCGTAGCCTAAGCCGTACCCTAAGCCTAACCCTAAGCCTAACCCTAACTCTAGGCTACCCTTGACTGCTTCTGCCTCCAATAGATTTCCTAAGCACTAGTGTTTGAAGGAACAGCTTAAAAAGAGAATCCTAATGTGATTTCTTTATAATGGGTGTGTTCCTTATCTTATCCTAGTGTCTAAACTCTTCTCCATGTCTGGACCCCCAAATAATATTGCTTTACGTGCTAAGGGGTATCTAGAGAGTGGGATAGGTTTACTAACTACCCTAACCCTAACGTGTAACCTAACCCTAACCCCTACCCTAACCCTAACACGTACCCTAATCCTAACCCGTACCCTGAACCGAGCCCTAACCCTAACACTAACCCTAACCCTAACCCTAACCCATACCCTACGCCGTACCCGAACCCCTCCCCGAACCCGTACCCTAAGCCTAACCCTAAGCCTAACCCTAACCCTAGGCTACCCTTGACTGCTTCTGCCTCCAATAGATTTCCTAAGCACTAGTGTTTTAAGGAACGGCTTAAAAACAGAATCCTAATGTGATTTCTTTATAATGGGTGTGTTCCTTATCTTATCCTAGTGTCTAAACTCTTCTCCATGGCTGGACCCCCAAATAATATACCTTTATGTGCTAAGGGGTATCTAGAGAGTGGGATAGGTTTAATAACTACCCTAACCCTAACGCGTACCCTAACCCTAACCCCTACCCTAACCCTAACACGTACCCTAATCCTAACCCGTACCCTAAACTGAGCCCTAACCCTAACACTAACCCTAACCCTAACCCTAACCCATACCCTACGCCGTTTCCGAACCCCTCCCCGAACCCGTACCCTAAGCCGTACCCTAAGCCTAACCCTAAGCCTAACCCTAACCCTAGGCTACCCTTGACTGCTTCTGCCTCCAATAGATTTCCTAAGCACTAGTGTTTGAAGGAACAGCTTAAAAAGAGAATCCTAATGTGATTTCTTTATAATGGGTGTGTTCCTTATCTTATCCTAGTGTCTAAACTCTTCTCCATGGCTGGACCCCCAAATAATATTCCTTTACGTGCTAAGGGGTATCTAGAGAGTGGGATAGGTTTAATAACTACCCTAACCCTAACGCGTACCCTAACCCTAACCCCTACCCTAACCCTAAAACGTACCCTAATCCTAAACCGTACACTAAACCGAGCCCTAACCCTAACTCAAACCCTAACCCTAACCCATACCCTACGC
This sequence comes from Balaenoptera ricei, assembly GCF_028023285.1. Classification (NCBI taxonomy): domain Eukaryota; kingdom Metazoa; phylum Chordata; class Mammalia; order Artiodactyla; family Balaenopteridae; genus Balaenoptera; species Balaenoptera ricei. The sequence continues at coordinate 31,108 of NW_026778089.1, forward strand.
CGTACCCGAACCCCTCCCCGAACCCGTACCCTAAGCCGTACCCTAAGCCTAACCCTAAGCCTAACCCTAACCCTAGGCTACCCTTGACTGCTTCTGCCTCCAATAGATTTCCTAAGCACTAGTGTTTGAAGGAACAGCTTAAAAAGAGAATCCTAATGTGATTTCTTTATAATGGGTGTGTTCCTTATCTTATCCTAGTGTCTAAACTCTTCTCCATGGCTGGACCCCCAAATAATATTCCTTTACGTGCTAAGGGGTATCTAGAGAGTGGGATAGGTTTAATAACTACCCTAACCCCAACGCGTACCCTAACCCTAACCCCTACCCTAACCCTAACACGTACCCTAATCCTAACCCGTACCCTAAACTGAGCCCTAACCCTAACACTAACCCTAACCCTAACCCTAACCCATACCCTACGCCGTTCCCGAACCCCTCCCCGAACCCGTACCCTAAGCCGTACCCTAAGCCTAACCCTAAGCCTAACCCTAACCCTAGGCTACACTTGACTGCTTCTGCCTCCAATAGATTTCCTAAGCACTAGTGTTTGAAGGAACAGCTTAAAAAGAGAATCCTAATGTGATTTCTTTATAATGGGTGTGTTCCTTATCTTATCCTAGTGTCTAAACTCTTCTCCATGGCTGGACCCCCAAATAATATTCCTTTACGTGCTAAGGGGTATCTAGAGAGTGGGATAGGTTTAATAACTACCCTAACCCTAACGCGTACCCTAACCCTAACCCCTACCCTAACCCTAAAACGTACCCTAATCCTAAACCGTACACTAAACCGAGCCCTAACCCTAACTCAAACCCTAACCCTAACCCATACCCTACGCCGTACCCAAACCCCTCCCCGAACCCGTACCCTAAGCCGTACCCTAAGCCTAACCCTAAGCCTAACCCTAACCCTAGGCTACCCTTGACTGCTTCTGCCTCCAATAGATTTCCTAAGCACTAGTGTTTGAAGGAACAGCTTAAAAAGAGAATCCTAATGTGATTTCTTTATAATGGGTGTGTTCCTTATCTTATCCTAGTGTCTAAACTCTTCTCCATGGCTGGACCCCCAAATAATATTCCTTTACGTGCTAAGGGGTATCTAGAGAGTGGGATAGGTTTAATAACTACCCTAACCCTAACGCGTACCCTAACCCTAACCCCTACCCTAACCCTAACACGTACCCTAATCCTAAACCGTACACTAAACCGAGCCCTAACCCTAACTCAAACCCTAACCCTAACCCATACCCTACGCCATACCCGAACCCCTCCCCGAACCCGTAGCCTAAGCCGTACCCTAAGCCTAACCCTAAGCCTAACCCTAACCCTAGGCTACCCTTGACTGCTTCTGCCTCCAATAGATTTCCTAAGCACTAGTGTTTGAAGGAACAGCTTAAAAAGAGAATCCTAATGAGATTTCTTTATAATGGGTGTGTTCCTTATCTTATCCTAGTGTCTAAAATCTTCTCCATGGCTGGACCCCCAAATAATATTCCTTTACATGCTAAGGGGTATCTAGAGAGTGGGATAGGTTTAATAACTACCCTAACCCTAAAGCGTACCCTAACCCTAACCCCTACCCTAACCCTAACACGTACCCTAATCCTAACCCGTACCCTAAACCGAGACCTAAAGCTAAAACTAACCCTAACCCTAACCCTAACCCATACCCTACGCCGTACCCGAACCCCTACCCGAACCCGTACCCTAAGCCATACCCTAACCCTAACCCTAAGCCTAACCCTAACCCTAGGCTACCCTTGACTGCTTCTGCCTCCAATAGATTTCCTAAGCACTAGTGCTTTAAGGAAAAGCTTAAAAAGAGAATCCTAATGTGATTTCTTTATAATGGGTGTGTTCCTTATCTTATCCTAGTGTCTAAACTCATCTCCATGGCTGGACCCCCAAATAATATTCCTTTACGTGCTAAGGGGTATCTAGAGAGTGGGATAGGTTTAATAACTACCCTAACCCTAACGCGTACCCTAACCCTAACCCCTACCCTAACCCTAAAACGTACCCTAATCCTAAACCGTACACTAAACCGAGCCCTAACCCTAACTCAAACCCTAACCCTAACCCATACCCTACGCCGTACCCGAACCCCTCCCCGAACCCGTACCCTAAGCCGTACCCTAAGCCTAACCCTAAGCCTAACCCTAACCCTAGGCTACCCTTGACTGCTTCTGCCTCCAATAGATTTCCTAAGCACTAGTGTTTGAAGGAACAGCTTAAAAAGAGAATCCTAATGTGATTTCTTTATAATGGGTGTGTTCCTTATCTTATCCTAGTGTCTAAACTCTTCTCCATGGCTGGACCCCCAAATAATATTCCTTTACGTGCTAAGGGGTATCTAGAGAGTGGGATAGGTTTAATAACTACCCTAACCCTAACGCGTACCCTAACCCTAACCCCTACCCTAACCCTAACACGTACCCTAATCCTAACCCGTACACTAAACCGAGCCCTAACCCTAACTCAAACCCTAACCCTAACCCATACCCTACACCGTACCCGAACCCCTCCCCGAACCCGTAGCCTAAGCCGTACCCTAAGCCTAACCCTAAGCCTAACCCTAACCCTAGGCTACCCTTGACTGCTTCTGCCTCCAATAGATTTCCTAAGCACTAGTGTTTGAAGGAACAGCTTAAAAAGAGAATCCTAATGTGATTTCTTTATAATGGGTGTGTTCCTTATCTTATCCTAGTGTCTAAACTCTTCTCCATGGCTGGACCCCCAAATAATATTCCTTTACATGCTAAGGGGTATCTAGAGAGTGGGATAGGTTTAATAACTACCCTAACCCTAAAGCGTACCCTAACCCTAACCCCTACCCTAACCCTAACACGTACCCTAATCCTAACCCGTACCCTAAACCGAGACCTAAAGCTAAAACTAACCCTAACCCTAACCCTAACCCATACCCTACGCCGTACCCGAACCCCTACACGAACCCGTACCCTAAGCCGTACCCTAAGCCTAACCCTAAGCCTAACCCTAACCCTAGGCTACCCTTGACTGCTTCTGCCTCCAATAGATTTCCTAAGCACTAGTGCTTTAAGGAAAAGCTTAAAAAGAGAATCCTAATGTGATTTCTTTATAATGGGTGTGTTCCTTATCTTATCCTAGTGTCTAAACTCTTCTCCATGGCTGGACCCCCAAATAATATTCCTTTACGTGCTAAGGGGTATCTAGAGAGTGGGATAGGTTTAATAACTACCCTAACCCTAACGCGTACCCTAACCCTAACCCCTACCCTATCCCTAACACGTACCCTAATCGTAACCCGTACCCTAAACCGAGCCCTAACCCTAACACTAACCCTAACCCTAACCCTAACCCATACCCTACACCGTACCCGAACCCCTCCCCGAACCCGTAGCCTAAGCCGTACCCTAAGCCTAACCCTAAGCCTAACCCTAACTCTAGGCTACCCTTGACTGCTTCTGCCTCCAATAGATTTCCTAAGCACTAGTGTTTGAAGGAACAGCTTAAAAAGAGAATCCTAATGTGATTTCTTTATAATGGGTGTGTTCCTTATCTTATCCTAGTGTCTAAACTCTTCTCCATGTCTGGACCCCCAAATAATATTGCTTTACGTGCTAAGGGGTATCTAGAGAGTGGGATAGGTTTACTAACTACCCTAACCCTAACGTGTAACCTAACCCTAACCCCTACCCTAACCCTAACACGTACCCTAATCCTAACCCGTACCCTGAACCGAGCCCTAACCCTAACACTAACCCTAACCCTAACCCTAACCCATACCCTACGCCGTACCCGAACCCCTCCCCGAACCCGTACCCTAAGCCTAACCCTAAGCCTAACCCTAACCCTAGGCTACCCTTGACTGCTTCTGCCTCCAATAGATTTCCTAAGCACTAGTGTTTTAAGGAACGGCTTAAAAACAGAATCCTAATGTGATTTCTTTATAATGGGTGTGTTCCTTATCTTATCCTAGTGTCTAAACTCTTCTCCATGGCTGGACCCCCAAATAATATACCTTTATGTGCTAAGGGGTATCTAGAGAGTGGGATAGGTTTAATAACTACCCTAACCCTAACGCGTACCCTAACCCTAACCCCTACCCTAACCCTAACACGTACCCTAATCCTAACCCGTACCCTAAACTGAGCCCTAACCCTAACACTAACCCTAACCCTAACCCTAACCCATACCCTACGCCGTTTCCGAACCCCTCCCCGAACCCGTACCCTAAGCCGTACCCTAAGCCTAACCCTAAGCCTAACCCTAACCCTAGGCTACCCTTGACTGCTTCTGCCTCCAATAGATTTCCTAAGCACTAGTGTTTGAAGGAACAGCTTAAAAAGAGAATCCTAATGTGATTTCTTTATAATGGGTGTGTTCCTTATCTTATCCTAGTGTCTAAACTCTTCTCCATGGCTGGACCCCCAAATAATATTCCTTTACGTGCTAAGGGGTATCTAGAGAGTGGGATAGGTTTAATAACTACCCTAACCCTAACGCGTACCCTAACCCTAACCCCTACCCTAACCCTAAAACGTACCCTAATCCTAAACCGTACACTAAACCGAGCCCTAACCCTAACTCAAACCCTAACCCTAACCCATACCCTACGCCGTACCCGAACCCCTCCCCGAACCCGTACCCTAAGCCGTACCCTAAGCCTAACCCTAAGCCTAACCCTAACCCTAGGCTACCCTTGACTGCTTCTGCCTCCAATAGATTTCCTAAGCACTAGTGTTTGAAGGAACAGCTTAAAAAGAGAATCCTAATGTGATTTCTTTATAATGGGTGTGTTCCTTATCTTATCCTAGTGTCTAAACTCTTCTCCATGGCTGGACCCCCAAATAATATTCCTTTACGTGCTAAGGGGTATCTAGAGAGTGGGATAGGTTTAATAACTACCCTAACCCTAACGCGTACCCTAACCCTAACCCCTACCCTAACCCTAACACGTACCCTAATCCTAACCCGTACCCTAAACTGAGCCCTAACCCTAACACTAACCCTAACCCTAACCCTAACCCATACCCTACGCCGTTCCCGAACCCCTCCCCGAACCCGTACCCTAAGCCGTACCCTAAGCCTAACCCTAAGCCTAACCCTAACCCTAGGCTACACTTGACTGCTTCTGCCTCCAATAGATTTCCTAAGCACTAGTGTTTGAAGGAACAGCTTAAAAAGAGAATCCTAATGTGATTTCTTTATAATGGGTGTGTTCCTTATCTTATCCTAGTGTCTAAACTCTTCTCCATGGCTGGACCCCCAAATAATATTCCTTTACGTGCTAAGGGGTATCTAGAGAGTGGGATAGGTTTAATAACTACCCTAACCCTAACGCGTACCCTAACCCTAACCCCTACCCTAACCCTAAAACGTACCCTAATCCTAAACCGTACACTAAACCGAGCCCTAACCCTAACTCAAACCCTAACCCTAACCCATACCCTACGCCGTACCCAAACCCCTCCCCGAACCCGTACCCTAAGCCGTACCCTAAGCCTAACCCTAAGCCTAACCCTAACCCTAGGCTACCCTTGACTGCTTCTGCCTCCAATAGATTTCCTAAGCACTAGTGTTTGAAGGAACAGCTTAAAAAGAGAATCCTAATGTGATTTCTTTATAATGGGTGTGTTCCTTATCTTATCCTAGTGTCTAAACTCTTCTCCATGGCTGGACCCCCAAATAATATTCCTTTACGTGCTAAGGGGTATCTAGAGAGTGGGATAGGTTTAATAACTACCCTAACCCTAACGCGTACCCTAACCCTAACCCCTACCCTAACCCTAACACGTACCCTAATCCTAAACCGTACACTAAACCGAGCCCTAACCCTAACTCAAACCCTAACCCTAACCCATACCCTACGCCATACCCGAACCCCTCCCCGAACCCGTAGCCTAAGCCGTACCCTAAGCCTAACCCTAAGCCTAACCCTAACCCTAGGCTACCCTTGACTGCTTCTGCCTCCAATAGATTTCCTAAGCACTAGTGTTTGAAGGAACAGCTTAAAAAGAGAATCCTAATGAGATTTCTTTATAATGGGTGTGTTCCTTATCTTATCCTAGTGTCTAAAATCTTCTCCATGGCTGGACCCCCAAATAATATTCCTTTACATGCTAAGGGGTATCTAGAGAGTGGGATAGGTTTAATAACTACCCTAACCCTAAAGCGTACCCTAACCCTAACCCCTACCCTAACCCTAACACGTACCCTAATCCTAACCCGTACCCTAAACCGAGACCTAAAGCTAAAACTAACCCTAACCCTAACCCTAACCCATACCCTACGCCGTACCCGAACCCCTACCCGAACCCGTACCCTAAGCCATACCCTAACCCTAACCCTAAGCCTAACCCTAACCCTAGGCTACCCTTGACTGCTTCTGCCTCCAATAGATTTCCTAAGCACTAGTGCTTTAAGGAAAAGCTTAAAAAGAGAATCCTAATGTGATTTCTTTATAATGGGTGTGTTCCTTATCTTATCCTAGTGTCTAAACTCATCTCCATGGCTGGACCCCCAAATAATATTCCTTTACGTGCTAAGGGGTATCTAGAGAGTGGGATAGGTTTAATAACTACCCTAACCCTAACGCGTACCCTAACCCTAACCCCTACCCTAACCCTAACACGTACCCTAATCGTAACCCGTACCCTAAACCGAGCCCTAACCCTAACACTAACCCTAACCCTAACCCTAACCCATACCCTACACCGTACCCGAACCCCTCCCCGAACCCGTACCCTAAGCCGTACCCTAACCCTAACACTAAGCCTAACCCTAACCCTAGGCTACCCTTGACTGCTTCTGCCTCCAATAGATTTCCTAAGCACTAGTGTTTGAAGGAACAGCTTAAAAAGAGAATCCTAATGTGATTTCTTTATAATGGGTGTGTTCCTTATCTTATCCTAGTGTCTAAACTCTTCTCCATGGCTGGACCCCCAAATAATATTCCTTTACGTGCTAAGGGGTATCTAGAGAGTGGGATAGGTTTACTAACTACCCTAACCCTAACGTGTAACCTAACCCTAACCCCTACCCTAACCCTAACACGTACCCTAATCCTAACCCGTACCCTAAACCGAGCCCTAACCCTAACACTAACCCTAACCCTAACCCTAACCCATACCCTATGCCGTACCCGAACCCCTCCCCGAACCCCTACCCTAAGCCGTACCCTAACCCTAACCCTAAGCCTAACCCTAACCCTAGGCTACCCTTGACTGCTTCTGCCTCCAATAGATTTCCTAAGCACTAGTGTTTGAAGGAACAGCTTAAAAAGAGAATCCTAATGTGATTTCTTTATAATGGGTGTGTTCCTTATCTTATCCTAGTGTCTAAACTCTTCTCCATGGCTGGACGCCCAAATAATATTCCTTTACGTGCTAAGGGGTATCTAGAGAGTGGGATAGGTTTCATAACTACCCTAACCCTAACGCGTACCCTAACCCTAACCCCTACCCTAACCCTAACACGTACCCTAATCCTAACCCGTACACTAAACCGAGCCCTAACCCTAACTCAAACCCTAACCCTAACCCATACCCTACGCCGTACCCGAACCCCTCCCCGAACCCGTACCCTAAGCCGTACCCTAAGCCTAACCCTAACCCTAGGCTACCCTTGACTGCTTCTGCCTCCAATAGATTTCCTAAGCACTAGTGTTTTAAGGAACGGCTTAAAAACAGAATCCTAATGTGATTTCTTTATAATGGGTGTGTTCCTTATCTTATCCTAGTGTCTAAACTCTTCTCCATGGCTAGACCCCCAAATAATATTCCTTTACGTGCTAAGGGGTATCTAGAGAGTGGGATAGGTTTAATAACTACCCTAACCCTAACGCGTACCCTAACCCTAACCCCTACCCTAACCCTAACACGTACCCTAATCCTAACCCGTACCCTAAACTGAGCCCTAACCCTAACACTAACCCTAACCCTAACCCTAACCCATACCCTACGCCATTCCCGAACCCCTCCCCGAACCCATACCCTAAGCCGTACCCTAAGCCTAACCCTAAGCCTAACCCTAACCCTAGGCTACCCTTGACTGCTTCTGCCTCCAATAGATTTCCTAAGCACTAGTGTTTGAAGGAACAGCTTAAAAAGAGAATCCTAATGTAATTTCTTTATAATGGGTGTGTTCCTTATCTTATCCTAGTGTCTAAACTCTTCTCCATGGCTGGACCCCCAAATAATATTCCTTTACGTGCTAAGGGGTATCTAGAGAGTGGGATAGGTTTAATAACTACCCTAACCCTAACGCGTACCCTAACCCTAACCCCTACCCTAACCCTAAAACGTACCCTAATCCTAAACCGTACACTAAACCGAGCCCTAACCCTAACTCAAACCCTAACCCTAACCCATACCCTACGCCGTACCCGAACCCCTCCCCGAACCCGTACCCTAAGCCGTACCCTAAGCCTAACCCTAAGCCTAACCCTAACCCTAGGCTACCCTTGACTGCTTCTGCCTCCAATAGATTTCCTAAGCACTAGTGTTTGAAGGAACAGCTTAAAAAGAGAATCCTAATGTGATTTCTTTATAATGGGTGTGGTCCTTATCTTATCCTAGTGTCTAAACTCTTCTCCATGGCTGGACCCCCAAATAATATTCCTTTACGTGCTAAGGGGTATCTAGAGAGTGGGATAGGTTTAATAACTACCCTAACCCTAATGCATACCCTAACCCTAACCCCTACCCTAACCCTAACACGTACCCTAATCCTAACCCGTACACTAAACCGAGCCCTAACCCTAACTCAAACCCTAACCCTAACCCTAACCCATACCCTACGCCGTACCCGAACCCCTCCCCGAACCCGTACCCTAAGCCGTACCCTAACCCTAACCCTAAGCCTAACCCTAACCCTAGGCTACCCTTGACTGCTTCTGCCTCCAATAGATTTCCTAAGCACTAGTGTTTGAAGGAACAGCTTAAAAAGAGAATCCTAATGTGATTTCTTTATAATGGGTGTGTTCCTTATCTTATCCTAGTGTCTAAACTCTTCTCCATGGCTGGACCCGCAAATAATATTCCTTTACGTGCTAAGGGGTATCTAGAGAGTGGGATAGGGTTACTAACTACCCTAACCCTAATGCGTACCCTAACCCTAACCCCTACCCTAACCCTAACACGTACCCTAATCCTAACCCGTACCCTAAACCGAGCCCTAACCCTAACACGAACGCTAACCCTAACCCTAACCCATACCCTACGCCGTACCCGAACCCCTCCCCGAACCCCTACCCTAAGCCGTACCCTAACCCTAACCCTAAGCCTAACCCTAACCCTAGGCTACCCTTGACTGCTTCTGCCTCCAATAGATTTCCTAAGCACTAGTGTTTTAAGGAACGGCTTAAAAACAGAATCCTAATGTGATTTCTTTATAATGGGTGTGTTCCTTATCTTATCCTAGTGTCTAAACTCTTCTCCATGGCTGGACGCCCAAATAATATTCCTTTACGTGCTAAGGGGTATCTAGAGAGTGGGATAGGTTTAATAACTACCCTAACCCTAACGCGTACCCTAACCCTAACCCCTACCCTAACCCTAACACGTACCCTAATCCTAACCCGTACCCTAAACCGAGCCCTATCCCTTACACTAACCCTAACCCTAACACTAACCCATACCCTACGCCGTACCCGAACCCCTCGCCGAACCCGTACCCTAAGCCGTACCCTAACCCAAACCCTAAGCCTAACCCTAACCCTAGGCTACCCTTGAATGCTACTGCCTCCAATAGATTTCCTAAGCACTAGTGTTTTAAGGAACAGCTTAAAAAGAGAATCCTAATGTGATTTCTTTATAATGGGTGTGTTCCTTATCTTATCCTAGTGTCTAAACTCTTCTCCATGGCTGGACACCCAAATAATATTCCTTTACATGCTAAGGGGTATCTAGAGAGTGGGATAGGTTTAATAACTACCCTAACCCTAAAGCGTACCCTAACCCTAACCCCTACCCTAACCCTAACACGTACCCTAATCCTAAACCGTACACTAAACCGAGCCCTAACCCTAACTCAAACCCTAACCCTAACCCATACCCTACGCCATACGCCATACCCGAACCCCTCCCCGAACCCGTAGCCTAAGCCGTACCCTAAGCCTAACCCTAAGCCTAACCCTAACCCTAGGCTACCCTTGACTGCTTCTGCCTCCAATAGATTTCCTAAGCACTAGTGTTTGAAGGAACAGCTTAAAAAGAGAATCCTAATGAGATTTCTTTATAATGGGTGTGTTCCTTATCTTATCCTAGTGTCTAAAATCTTCTCCATGGCTGGACCCCCAAATAATATTCCTTTACATGCTAAGGGGTATCTAGAGAGTGGGATAGGTTTAATAACTACCCTAACCCTAAAGCGTACCCTAACCCTAACCCCTACCCTAACCCTAACACGTACCCTAATCCTAACCCGTACCCTAAACCGAGACCTAAAGCTAAAACTAACCCTAACCCTAACCCTAACCCATACCCTACGCCGTACCCGAACCCCTACCCGAACCCGTACCCTAAGCCATACCCTAACCCTAACCCTAAGCCTAACCCTAACCCTAGGCTACCCTTGACTGCTTCTGCCTCCAATAGATTTCCTAAGCACTAGTGCTTTAAGGAAAAGCTTAAAAAGAGAATCCTAATGTGATTTCTTTATAATGGGTGTGTTCCTTATCTTATCCTAGTGTCTAAACTCATCTCCATGGCTGGACCCCCAAATAATATTCCTTTACGTGCTAAGGGGTATCTAGAGAGTGGGATAGGTTTAATAACTACCCTAACCCTAACGCGTACCCTAACCCTAACCCCTACCCTAACCCTAACACGTACCCTAATCGTAACCCGTACCCTAAACCGAGCCCTAACCCTAACACTAACCCTAACCCTAACCCTAACCCATACCCTACACCGTACCCGAACCCCTCCCCGAACCCGTACCCTAAGCCGTACCCTAACCCTAACACTAAGCCTAACCCTAACCCTAGGCTACCCTTGACTGCTTCTGCCTCCAATAGATTTCCTAAGCACTAGTGTTTGAAGGAACAGCTTAAAAAGAGAATCCTAATGTGATTTCTTTATAATGGGTGTGTTCCTTATCTTATCCTAGTGTCTAAACTCTTCTCCATGGCTGGACCCCCAAATAATATTCCTTTACGTGCTAAGGGGTATCTAGAGAGTGGGATAGGTTTACTAACTACCCTAACCCTAACGTGTAACCTAACCCTAACCCCTACCCTAACCCTAACACGTACCCTAATCCTAACCCGTACCCTAAACCGAGCCCTAACCCTAACACTAACCCTAACCCTAACCCTAACCCATACCCTATGCCGTACCCGAACCCCTCCCCGAACCCCTACCCTAAGCCGTACCCTAACCCTAACCCTAAGCCTAACCCTAACCCTAGGCTACCCTTGACTGCTTCTGCCTCCAATAGATTTCCTAAGCACTAGTGTTTGAAGGAACAGCTTAAAAAGAGAATCCTAATGTGATTTCTTTATAATGGGTGTGTTCCTTATCTTATCCTAGTGTCTAAACTCTTCTCCATGGCTGGACGCCCAAATAATATTCCTTTACGTGCTAAGGGGTATCTAGAGAGTGGGATAGGTTTAATAACTACCCTAACCCTAACGCGTACCCTAACCCTAACCCCTACCCTAACCCTAACACGTACCCTAATCCTAACCCGTACACTAAACCGAGCCCTAACCCTAACTCAAACCCTAACCCTAACCCATACCCTACGCCGTACCCGAACCCCTCCCCGAACCCGTACCCTAAGCCGTACCCTAAGCCTAACCCTAACCCTAGGCTACCCTTGACTGCTTCTGCCTCCAATAGATTTCCTAAGCACTAGTGTTTTAAGGAACGGCTTAAAAACAGAATCCTAATGTGATTTCTTTATAATGGGTGTGTTCCTTATCTTATCCTAGTGTCTAAACTCTTCTCCATGGCTAGACCCCCAAATAATATTCCTTTACGTGCTAAGGGGTATCTAGAGAGTGGGATAGGTTTAATAACTACCCTAACCCTAACGCGTACCCTAACCCTAACCCCTACCCTAACCCTAACACGTACCCTAATCCTAACCCGTACCCTAAACTGAGCCCTAACCCTAACACTAACCCTAACCCTAACCCTAACCCATACCCTACGCCATTCCCGAACCCCTCCCCGAACCCATACCCTAAGCCGTACCCTAAGCCTAACCCTAAGCCTAACCCTAACCCTAGGCTACCCTTGACTGCTTCTGCCTCCAATAGATTTCCTAAGCACTAGTGTTTGAAGGAACAGCTTAAAAAGAGAATCCTAATGTAATTTCTTTATAATGGGTGTGTTCCTTATCTTATCCTAGTGTCTAAACTCTTCTCCATGGCTGGACCCCCAAATAATATTCCTTTACGTGCTAAGGGGTATCTAGAGAGTGGGATAGGTTTAATAACTACCCTAACCCTAACGCGTACCCTAACCCTAACCCCTACCCTAAA
>NW_026778090.1:0-43560 GCF_028023285.1 Balaenoptera ricei
TCTGTCGTCGAACTAGTGGTGCTCGTGGTGTTGGTAGGTGTAGTAGTGTCTGTTTTAGAAGTAGCAGCCCTCGTGGTGGTGGTAGGAGAAGTATTTTCTGTGGTAGAAGTACTTGAGCTCGTGCTGCAAGTAGGAGTAGTATGGTCTGTGATAGAAGTAGGAGGGCTAGTGGAGGTCGTAGGTGTTGCACGGTCTGTGGTAGAAGTAGGAGCGCTCGTGGTGGTAGTAGGAGTAGTAGTGTCTGTAGTAGAAGGTGTTGCACTCGTGCTCGTGGTAGTAGTAGTACTTTTTGTGGTAGAAGTAGGATTGCTCGTGATATTGTCAGGAATAGTATTGTCTGTGTTAGAAGTCGTTGCATTCGTTGTAGTGGTAAGAGTAGTAGTGTCTGTCGTAGAAGTAGTTGCACTCTTCATGGTGGTAGCAGTAGCATGTTCTGTGTTAGAAGTAAGAGTGCTCTTGGTGGTGGTGGGAGATGCACACTCTGTGGAAGAAGCAGAAGCGCTCGTGGTCTTGGTAGTAGTAGTTTCTCTGGTAGAAGTAGGAGAGCTCCTGGTGGTGGTGGGAGTAGTAATTTCTTTGGTAGAAGTAGGAGCGCTCATGGTGGTGGTAGGAGTAGTAGTTTCTGTGGTAATAGTAGGAGAGCTCGTGGTGGTGGTAGGTGTAGTACTGTCTGTTGTAGAAGTATGAGCAATCATGGTTGTGGTGGGAGTAGTAATGTCTGTGGTAGAAGTAGGAGCACTCGTCTTGGTGGTAGCAGTAGTATGGTCTGTAGTAGAAGTAGTTGCACTCGTGGTGGTGGTAGGGTTAGTAGTGTCTGTGGTAGAAGTAGGAGTGCTCATGGTGGTGGTAGGAGTAGTATTGTCTGTGGTACAAGAAGGAACGCTCGTAGTGGGGGTAGGAGTAGTAGTTTCTGTAATAGTAGTAGGAGCTCTCGTGGTGGTGGTAGGTCTAACAGGGCCTGTGGAAGAAATAGGAGCGCTTGTGGAGTTGGTATGAGTAGCACAGTCTGTGGTAGAAGTAGGAGCACTCATGGGGGTGGTAGCAGTAGTAGTGTCTGTGGTAGAAGTAGGAGTGCTCATGATGGTGGCAGGAGTCGTAGTGTCTGTGGTAGAAGTAGGAGCGCCTGTGGTGGTGGTGGAAATAGTTGTGTGTGTTGTATAAGTAGTTGCACTCGTGGTGGTGGTAGGAGTAGTAGTATCTGTGGTAGAAGTAGGAGCTCTAGTGATTGTGGTAGTAGTTGTACGGTCTGCCGTAGAAGTAGGAGGGCTCGTGGTGGTGATCGGTGCAGTAGTGTCTGTGGTAGAAGTAGTTGCGCTCGTGGTGGTGGTAGAAGTAGCAGGTTCTGTGGTAGAAGTAGGAGCGCTAGTGATGGTGGTAGGAGTAGTAGTGTCTGTGGTAGGAGTAGGAGCGCTCATGGTGGTGGTAGGGGTAGTATTGTCTGTCGTAGAAGAAGGAGCGGTCCTGGTGGGGTTAGGAGTAGCTGTTTCTGTAATAGAAGTAGGAGCTTTCATGGTTGTGGTAGGAATAGCAGGGCCTGTGGAAGAAATAGGAGCGCTTTTGGTGGTGGTAAGAGTTGCACGGTGTGTGATAGAAGTAGGAGTGCTCATGGTGGTGGTAGCAGTATTAGTGTCTGTGGTAGAGGTAGGAGCGCTCGTGGTGGTGGTAGACATTGTTGTGTCTGTGGTGTGAGTAGTTGCGCTCGTGGTGGTGGTAGAAATAGTAGTTTCTGTGGTAGAAATAGTTGCACTTGTGGTGGTGGTAGCAGTAGTAGTGTCTGTGGTAGAAGTAGGAGCGCTAGTCCTGCTGGTAGTAGTTGCAGGGTCCCTGGTAGAAGTAGGAAGGCTCGTGGTGGTGATAGCAGTAGTAGTGTCTGTGGTAGAAGTAGTTGTGCTCATGGTGAGGGTAGGAGTAGTAGAGTCTGTGGTAGAAGTAGAAACACTCGTGGTGGTGGTAGGAATAGTAGTGTCTGTGATAGAATTAGGAGCGATTGTGGTGGTGGTAAGAGTAGCAGGGTCTGTGGTAGAAGTAGTTGCAATCATGGTGGTGGTAGGATTAGCAGATTCTGTGGTAGAAGAAGGGGCACTCGAGGTGGTGGTAGGAGTTGCAGTATCTGTGGTAGACGTAGGAGCGCTCGTGGTGGTGCTTGGAGTATTAGTGTCTGTGGTAGAAGTAGGAGCGTTTTTCGTGCTGTTAAGAGTAGTATTGTCCGTGGTAGTTGTAGTGGCGCTGGTGGTTGTGGTAGGAGTAGTAGTTTCTGTGGTAGAAGTAGTGGTGATGGTGGTGGAGTTAGGAGTAGCAGGTTCTGTGGTAGGAGTAGGAGCGCTAGTGGTGGTGGTAGGAGTAGTAGTGTCTGTGGTAGAAGTAGGAACGCTAGTAGTGGTGGTAGTAGTTGCACGGTCTATGGTAGAAGTAGTTGTGCTCGTGGTGGAGGTATGAGTAGCAGGTACTGTGGTAGCAGAAGGAGCACTCATGGTGGTGGTAGGAGTAGTAGTGTCTGTGGTAGAAGTAGGAGCACTAGTCTTCCTGGTAGTATTCGCACGGTCTCTGGTAGAATTAGGAAGGCTCGTCGTGGTGATAGCAATAGTAATGTCTGTGGTAGAAGTAGTTGCGTTCGTGTTGGGGGTAGAAGTAGTAGTGTTTTTGGTAGAAGTAGAAGCACTGGTGGTGGTCGTAGGAGTAGTAGTGTTTGTGGTAGAATTAGGAGCACTCATGGTGGTAGTAGAAGTAGAAGTATCTGTGGTTAAAGTAGTGGAGCTCGTGGTGGTGGTAGTAGTTGTGTCTGTGGTAGAAGTAGGAGCACTGGTGGTGTTGGTAGGACTAGTAGGGTCTTTGGTAGAAGTAGGATCTAGATAGGTATATCTGTGGTAGTAGGTCTGTTTTAGAAGTAGTTTCGCTCGTGGTGGTGGTAGGAGTACTTGTGTCTGTGGTAGAAGTACGAGTACTCGTGGTGTTGGTAGGACTAGTAGGGTCGTTGTTAGAAGTAGGATCTAGGTAGGTAGATCTGTGGTAGTAGGTCTGTGTTAGAAGTAGTTTCACTCGTGGTGTGGTAGGAGTAGCATGTTCTGTGTTAGCAGTAGGAGCGCACGTAGTGGTGGTAGGAGTTGCACTGTCTGTGGCAGAAGTAGTAGCGCTCGTGGTGGTGGTAGTCGTAGTTATTCTGGTAGAATTAGGAGAGTACTTGTTGGTGGTACGAGGAGTAGTTACTTTGGGAGAAGTAGGAGCACTCGTGGTGGTAGAAAAGTAGTTCAGTCTGTTGTAGAAGTAGGAGTCCTCGTGGCGGTGCTTGGAGTATTAATGTCTGTGGTAGAAGTAGGAGCACTCATGGTGGTGGTAGGTGTACTCTGTCTGTGGTAGAAGTAGTTTCACTCTTGGTGGAGGTAGGAGTAGTAGTTTTGGCGGTAGAAGTAGGAATCATCGTGTTGTTGGGAGGAGTAGTATTTTGTCTGGTAGAAGTAGGTTCTCTCGTGGTGGTGGTAGGATTAGAAGTGTCTGTGGAGGACGTAGTGATGCTCACAGTGGTGGTGGGAGTAGTAATGTGATTGATAAAAGTATGAGCGCTCGTGGTCGTGGCAGGAGTAGTAGTGTCTGTGGTAGAAGTAGGAGAATTCATCGTGGTGTTAGGAGTAGTAGTGTCTTTGGTAGATATAGTTGGACTCGTGGTGGTGGTAGGGGTAGTATTTTATGCGATAAAAGAAGGAGTGCTCGTTTTGGTGGTAGGAGTTGTAGTTTCTGTGGTAGAAGTAGGATCAATCGTGGTGGTGGTAGGAGTAGAAGAGCCTGTGGTAGAAGGAGGTGCTCTCGTGGTGGTGGGAGGAGTAGGAGGTTTTGTGGGAGAAGTAGGAGCGCTCGTGATATTGGCAGGAGGAGTAGTGTCTGTGGTAGAAGTAGTTGCACTCGTTGTGATGGTAGAATTAGTAGTTTCTGTGGTAGAGGTAGGAACGTTCCTGGTGGAGGTAGGTGTAGTAGTGTCTGTAGTAGAAGTAGGGGCGCCTGTGGTACTGGTGGGAGTAGTAGTGTCTGTGGTAGAAGGAGGAGCACTCGTCTTGGTGGTAAGTGTAGTATTCTCTGTGGTAGAAATAGTTGCGCTCATGATGGTAGTAGGTGTAGTAGTTTCTGTGGTAGAAGTTGGAGTGCTCGTGGTGGTGGTAGTAGTAGTTGATTCTGTGGTATATGTAGGAGTGTTCCTCATGGTGGTAGGAGAAGTAGTGTCTGTCGTCGAACTAGTGGTGCTCGTGGTGTTGGTAGGTGTAGTAGTGTCTGTTTTAGAAGTAGCAGCCCTCGTGGTGGTGGTAGGAGAAGTATTTTCTGTGGTAGAAGTACTTGAGCTCGTGCTGCAAGTAGGAGTAGTATGGTCTGTGATAGAAGTAGGAGGGCTAGTGGAGGTCGTAGGTGTTGCACGGTCTGTGGTAGAAGTAGGAGCGCTCGTGGTGGTAGTAGGAGTAGTAGTGTCTGTAGTAGAAGGTGTTGCACTCGTGCTCGTGGTAGTAGTAGTACTTTTTGTGGTAGAAGTAGGATTGCTCGTGATATTGTCAGGAATAGTATTGTCTGTGTTAGAAGTCGTTGCATTCGTTGTAGTGGTAAGAGTAGTAGTGTCTGTCGTAGAAGTAGTTGCACTCTTCATGGTGGTAGCAGTAGCATGTTCTGTGTTAGAAGTAAGAGTGCTCTTGGTGGTGGTGGGAGATGCACACTCTGTGGAAGAAGCAGAAGCGCTCGTGGTCTTGGTAGTAGTAGTTTCTCTGGTAGAAGTAGGAGAGCTCCTGGTGGTGGTGGGAGTAGTAATTTCTTTGGTAGAAGTAGGAGCGCTCATGGTGGTGGTAGGAGTAGTAGTTTCTGTGGTAATAGTAGGAGAGCTCGTGGTGGTGGTAGGTGTAGTACTGTCTGTTGTAGAAGTATGAGCAATCATGGTTGTGGTGGGAGTAGTAATGTCTGTGGTAGAAGTAGGAGCACTCGTCTTGGTGGTAGCAGTAGTATGGTCTGTAGTAGAAGTAGTTGCACTCGTGGTGGTGGTAGGGTTAGTAGTGTCTGTGGTAGAAGTAGGAGTGCTCATGGTGGTGGTAGGAGTAGTATTGTCTGTGGTAGAAGAAGGAACGCTCGTAGTGGGGGTAGGAGTAGTAGTTTCTGTAATAGTAGTAGGAGCTCTCGTGGTGGTGGTAGGTCTAACAGGGCCTGTGGAAGAAATAGGAGCGCTTGTGGAGTTGGTATGAGTAGCACAGTCTGTGGTAGAAGTAGGAGCACTCATGGGGGTGGTAGCAGTAGTAGTGTCTGTGGTAGAAGTAGGAGTGCTCATGATGGTGGCAGGAGTCGTAGTGTCTGTGGTAGAAGTAGGAGCGCCTGTGGTGGTGGTGGAAATAGTTGTGTGTGTTGTATAAGTAGTTGCACTCGTGGTGGTGGTAGGAGTAGTAGTATCTGTGGTAGAAGTAGGAGCTCTAGTGATTGTGGTAGTAGTTGTACGGTCTGCCGTAGAAGTAGGAGGGCTCGTGGTGGTGATCGGTGCAGTAGTGTCTGTGGTAGAAGTAGTTGCGCTCGTGGTGGTGGTAGAAGTAGCAGGTTCTGTGGTAGAAGTAGGAGCGCTAGTGATGGTGGTAGGAGTAGTAGTGTCTGTGGTAGGAGTAGGAGCGCTCATGGTGGTGGTAGGGGTAGTATTGTCTGTCGTAGAAGAAGGAGCGGTCCTGGTGGGGTTAGGAGTAGCTGTTTCTGTAATAGAAGTAGGAGCTTTCATGGTTGTGGTAGGAATAGCAGGGCCTGTGGAAGAAATAGGAGCGCTTTTGGTGGTGGTAAGAGTTGCACGGTGTGTGATAGAAGTAGGAGTGCTCATGGTGGTGGTAGCAGTATTAGTGTCTGTGGTAGAGGTAGGAGCGCTCGTGGTGGTGGTAGACATTGTTGTGTCTGTGGTGTGAGTAGTTGCGCTCGTGGTGGTGGTAGAAATAGTAGTTTCTGTGGTAGAAATAGTTGCACTTGTGGTGGTGGTAGCAGTAGTAGTGTCTGTGGTAGAAGTAGGAGCGCTAGTCCTGCTGGTAGTAGTTGCAGGGTCCCTGGTAGAAGTAGGAAGGCTCGTGGTGGTGATAGCAGTAGTAGTGTCTGTGGTAGAAGTAGTTGTGCTCATGGTGAGGGTAGGAGTAGTAGAGTCTGTGGTAGAAGTAGAAACACTCGTGGTGGTGGTAGGAATAGTAGTGTCTGTGATAGAATTAGGAGCGATTGTGGTGGTGGTAAGAGTAGCAGGGTCTGTGGTAGAAGTAGTTGCAATCATGGTGGTGGTAGGATTAGCAGATTCTGTGGTAGAAGAAGGGGCACTCGAGGTGGTGGTAGGAGTTGCAGTATCTGTGGTAGACGTAGGAGCGCTCGTGGTGGTGCTTGGAGTATTAGTGTCTGTGGTAGAAGTAGGAGCGTTTTTCGTGCTGTTAAGAGTAGTATTGTCCGTGGTAGTTGTAGTGGCGCTGGTGGTTGTGGTAGGAGTAGTAGTTTCTGTGGTAGAAGTAGTGGTGATGGTGGTGGAGTTAGGAGTAGCAGGTTCTGTGGTAGGAGTAGGAGCGCTAGTGGTGGTGGTAGGAGTAGTAGTGTCTGTGGTAGAAGTAGGAACGCTAGTAGTGGTGGTAGTAGTTGCACGGTCTATGGTAGAAGTAGTTGTGCTCGTGGTGGAGGTATGAGTAGCAGGTACTGTGGTAGCAGAAGGAGCACTCATGGTGGTGGTAGGAGTAGTAGTGTCTGTGGTAGAAGTAGGAGCACTAGTCTTCCTGGTAGTATTCGCACGGTCTCTGGTAGAATTAGGAAGGCTCGTCGTGGTGATAGCAATAGTAATGTCTGTGGTAGAAGTAGTTGCGTTCGTGTTGGGGGTAGAAGTAGTAGTGTTTTTGGTAGAAGTAGAAGCACTGGTGGTGGTCGTAGGAGTAGTAGTGTTTGTGGTAGAATTAGGAGCACTCATGGTGGTAGTAGAAGTAGAAGTATCTGTGGTTAAAGTAGTGGAGCTCGTGGTGGTGGTAGTAGTTGTGTCTGTGGTAGAAGTAGGAGCACTGGTGGTGTTGGTAGGACTAGTAGGGTCTTTGGTAGAAGTAGGATCTAGATAGGTATATCTGTGGTAGTAGGTCTGTTTTAGAAGTAGTTTCGCTCGTGGTGGTGGTAGGAGTACTTGTGTCTGTGGTAGAAGTACGAGTACTCGTGGTGTTGGTAGGACTAGTAGGGTCGTTGTTAGAAGTAGGATCTAGGTAGGTAGATCTGTGGTAGTAGGTCTGTGTTAGAAGTAGTTTCACTCGTGGTGTGGTAGGAGTAGCATGTTCTGTGTTAGCAGTAGGAGCGCACGTAGTGGTGGTAGGAGTTGCACTGTCTGTGGCAGAAGTAGTAGCGCTCGTGGTGGTGGTAGTAGTAGTTATTCTGGTAGAATTAGGAGAGTACTTGTTGGTGGTACGAGGAGTAGTTACTTTGGGAGAAGTAGGAGCACTCGTGGTGGTAGAAAAGTAGTTCAGTCTGTTGTAGAAGTAGGAGTCCTCGTGGCGGTGCTTGGAGTATTAATGTCTGTGGTAGAAGTAGGAGCACTCATGGTGGTGGTAGGTGTACTCTGTCTGTGGTAGAAGTAGTTTCACTCTTGGTGGAGGTAGGAGTAGTAGTTTTGGCGGTAGAAGTAGGAATCATCGTGTTGTTGGGAGGAGTAGTATTTTGTCTGGTAGAAGTAGGTTCTCTCGTGGTGGTGGTAGGATTAGAAGTGTCTGTGGAGGACGTAGTGATGCTCACAGTGGTGGTGGGAGTAGTAATGTGATTGATAAAAGTATGAGCGCTCGTGGTCGTGGCAGGAGTAGTAGTGTCTGTGGTAGAAGTAGGAGAATTCATCGTGGTGTTAGGAGTAGTAGTGTCTTTGGTAGATATAGTTGGACTCGTGGTGGTGGTAGGGGTAGTATTTTATGCGATAAAAGAAGGAGTGCTCGTTTTGGTGGTAGGAGTTGTAGTTTCTGTGGTAGAAGTAGGATCAATCGTGGTGGTGGTAGGAGTAGAAGAGCCTGTGGTAGAAGGAGGTGCTCTCGTGGTGGTGGGAGGAGTAGGAGGTTTTGTGGGAGAAGTAGGAGCGCTCGTGATATTGGCAGGAGGAGTAGTGTCTGTGGTAGAAGTAGTTGCACTCGTTGTGATGGTAGAATTAGTAGTTTCTGTGGTAGAGGTAGGAACGTTCCTGGTGGAGGTAGGTGTAGTAGTGTCTGTAGTAGAAGTAGGGGCGCCTGTGGTACTGGTGGGAGTAGTAGTGTCTGTGGTAGAAGGAGGAGCACTCGTCTTGGTGGTAAGTGTAGTATTCTCTGTGGTAGAAATAGTTGCGCTCATGATGGTAGTAGGTGTAGTAGTTTCTGTGGTAGAAGTTGGAGTGCTCGTGGTGGTGGTAGTAGTAGTTGATTCTGTGGTATATGTAGGAGTGTTCCTCATGGTGGTAGGAGAAGTAGTGTCTGTCGTCGAACTAGTGGTGCTCGTGGTGTTGGTAGGTGTAGTAGTGTCTGTTTTAGAAGTAGCAGCCCTCGTGGTGGTGGTAGGAGAAGTATTTTCTGTGGTAGAAGTACTTGAGCTCGTGCTGCAAGTAGGAGTAGTATGGTCTGTGATAGAAGTAGGAGGGCTAGTGGAGGTCGTAGGTGTTGCACGGTCTGTGGTAGAAGTAGGAGCGCTCGTGGTGGTAGTAGGAGTAGTAGTGTCTGTAGTAGAAGGTGTTGCACTCGTGCTCGTGGTAGTAGTAGTACTTTTTGTGGTAGAAGTAGGATTGCTCGTGATATTGTCAGGAATAGTATTGTCTGTGTTAGAAGTCGTTGCATTCGTTGTAGTGGTAAGAGTAGTAGTGTCTGTCGTAGAAGTAGTTGCACTCTTCATGGTGGTAGCAGTAGCATGTTCTGTGTTAGAAGTAAGAGTGCTCTTGGTGGTGGTGGGAGATGCACACTCTGTGGAAGAAGCAGAAGCGCTCGTGGTCTTGGTAGTAGTAGTTTCTCTGGTAGAAGTAGGAGAGCTCCTGGTGGTGGTGGGAGTAGTAATTTCTTTGGTAGAAGTAGGAGCGCTCATGGTGGTGGTAGGAGTAGTAGTTTCTGTGGTAATAGTAGGAGAGCTCGTGGTGGTGGTAGGTGTAGTACTGTCTGTTGTAGAAGTATGAGCAATCATGGTTGTGGTGGGAGTAGTAATGTCTGTGGTAGAAGTAGGAGCACTCGTCTTGGTGGTAGCAGTAGTATGGTCTGTAGTAGAAGTAGTTGCACTCGTGGTGGTGGTAGGGTTAGTAGTGTCTGTGGTAGAAGTAGGAGTGCTCATGGTGGTGGTAGGAGTAGTATTGTCTGTGGTACAAGAAGGAACGCTCGTAGTGGGGGTAGGAGTAGTAGTTTCTGTAATAGTAGTAGGAGCTCTCGTGGTGGTGGTAGGTCTAACAGGGCCTGTGGAAGAAATAGGAGCGCTTGTGGAGTTGGTATGAGTAGCACAGTCTGTGGTAGAAGTAGGAGCACTCATGGGGGTGGTAGCAGTAGTAGTGTCTGTGGTAGAAGTAGGAGTGCTCATGATGGTGGCAGGAGTCGTAGTGTCTGTGGTAGAAGTAGGAGCGCCTGTGGTGGTGGTGGAAATAGTTGTGTGTGTTGTATAAGTAGTTGCACTCGTGGTGGTGGTAGGAGTAGTAGTATCTGTGGTAGAAGTAGGAGCTCTAGTGATTGTGGTAGTAGTTGTACGGTCTGCCGTAGAAGTAGGAGGGCTCGTGGTGGTGATCGGTGCAGTAGTGTCTGTGGTAGAAGTAGTTGCGCTCGTGGTGGTGGTAGAAGTAGCAGGTTCTGTGGTAGAAGTAGGAGCGCTAGTGATGGTGGTAGGAGTAGTAGTGTCTGTGGTAGGAGTAGGAGCGCTCATGGTGGTGGTAGGGGTAGTATTGTCTGTCGTAGAAGAAGGAGCGGTCCTGGTGGGGTTAGGAGTAGCTGTTTCTGTAATAGAAGTAGGAGCTTTCATGGTTGTGGTAGGAATAGCAGGGCCTGTGGAAGAAATAGGAGCGCTTTTGGTGGTGGTAAGAGTTGCACGGTGTGTGATAGAAGTAGGAGTGCTCATGGTGGTGGTAGCAGTATTAGTGTCTGTGGTAGAGGTAGGAGCGCTCGTGGTGGTGGTAGACATTGTTGTGTCTGTGGTGTGAGTAGTTGCGCTCGTGGTGGTGGTAGAAATAGTAGTTTCTGTGGTAGAAATAGTTGCACTTGTGGTGGTGGTAGCAGTAGTAGTGTCTGTGGTAGAAGTAGGAGCGCTAGTCCTGCTGGTAGTAGTTGCAGGGTCCCTGGTAGAAGTAGGAAGGCTCGTGGTGGTGATAGCAGTAGTAGTGTCTGTGGTAGAAGTAGTTGTGCTCATGGTGAGGGTAGGAGTAGTAGAGTCTGTGGTAGAAGTAGAAACACTCGTGGTGGTGGTAGGAATAGTAGTGTCTGTGATAGAATTAGGAGCGATTGTGGTGGTGGTAAGAGTAGCAGGGTCTGTGGTAGAAGTAGTTGCAATCATGGTGGTGGTAGGATTAGCAGATTCTGTGGTAGAAGAAGGGGCACTCGAGGTGGTGGTAGGAGTTGCAGTATCTGTGGTAGAAGTAGGAGCGCTCGTGGTGGTGCTTGGAGTATTAGTGTCTGTGGTAGAAGTAGGAGCGTTTTTCGTGCTGTTAAGAGTAGTATTGTCCGTGGTAGTTGTAGTGGCGCTGGTGGTTGTGGTAGGAGTAGTAGTTTCTGTGGTAGAAGTAGTGGTGATGGTGGTGGAGTTAGGAGTAGCAGGTTCTGTGGTAGGAGTAGGAGCGCTAGTGGTGGTGGTAGGAGTAGTAGTGTCTGTGGTAGAAGTAGGAACGCTAGTAGTGGTGGTAGTAGTTGCACGGTCTATGGTAGAAGTAGTTGTGCTCGTGGTGGAGGTATGAGTAGCAGGTACTGTGGTAGCAGAAGGAGCACTCATGGTGGTGGTAGGAGTAGTAGTGTCTGTGGTAGAAGTAGGAGCACTAGTCTTCCTGGTAGTATTCGCACGGTCTCTGGTAGAATTAGGAAGGCTCGTCGTGGTGATAGCAATAGTAATGTCTGTGGTAGAAGTAGTTGCGTTCGTGTTGGGGGTAGAAGTAGTAGTGTTTTTGGTAGAAGTAGAAGCACTGGTGGTGGTCGTAGGAGTAGTAGTGTTTGTGGTAGAATTAGGAGCACTCATGGTGGTAGTAGAAGTAGAAGTATCTGTGGTTAAAGTAGTGGAGCTCGTGGTGGTGGTAGTAGTTGTGTCTGTGGTAGAAGTAGGAGCACTGGTGGTGTTGGTAGGACTAGTAGGGTCTTTGGTAGAAGTAGGATCTAGATAGGTATATCTGTGGTAGTAGGTCTGTTTTAGAAGTAGTTTCGCTCGTGGTGGTGGTAGGAGTACTTGTGTCTGTGGTAGAAGTACGAGTACTCGTGGTGTTGGTAGGACTAGTAGGGTCGTTGTTAGAAGTAGGATCTAGGTAGGTAGATCTGTGGTAGTAGGTCTGTGTTAGAAGTAGTTTCACTCGTGGTGTGGTAGGAGTAGCATGTTCTGTGTTAGCAGTAGGAGCGCACGTAGTGGTGGTAGGAGTTGCACTGTCTGTGGCAGAAGTAGTAGCGCTCGTGGTGGTGGTAGTCGTAGTTATTCTGGTAGAATTAGGAGAGTACTTGTTGGTGGTACGAGGAGTAGTTACTTTGGGAGAAGTAGGAGCACTCGTGGTGGTAGAAAAGTAGTTCAGTCTGTTGTAGAAGTAGGAGTCCTCGTGGCGGTGCTTGGAGTATTAATGTCTGTGGTAGAAGTAGGAGCACTCATGGTGGTGGTAGGTGTACTCTGTCTGTGGTAGAAGTAGTTTCACTCTTGGTGGAGGTAGGAGTAGTAGTTTTGGCGGTAGAAGTAGGAATCATCGTGTTGTTGGGAGGAGTAGTATTTTGTCTGGTAGAAGTAGGTTCTCTCGTGGTGGTGGTAGGATTAGAAGTGTCTGTGGAGGACGTAGTGATGCTCACAGTGGTGGTGGGAGTAGTAATGTGATTGATAAAAGTATGAGCGCTCGTGGTCGTGGCAGGAGTAGTAGTGTCTGTGGTAGAAGTAGGAGAATTCATCGTGGTGTTAGGAGTAGTAGTGTCTTTGGTAGATATAGTTGGACTCGTGGTGGTGGTAGGGGTAGTATTTTATGCGATAAAAGAAGGAGTGCTCGTTTTGGTGGTAGGAGTTGTAGTTTCTGTGGTAGAAGTAGGATCAATCGTGGTGGTGGTAGGAGTAGAAGAGCCTGTGGTAGAAGGAGGTGCTCTCGTGGTGGTGGGAGGAGTAGGAGGTTTTGTGGGAGAAGTAGGAGCGCTCGTGATATTGGCAGGAGGAGTAGTGTCTGTGGTAGAAGTAGTTGCACTCGTTGTGATGGTAGAATTAGTAGTTTCTGTGGTAGAGGTAGGAACGTTCCTGGTGGAGGTAGGTGTAGTAGTGTCTGTAGTAGAAGTAGGGGCGCCTGTGGTACTGGTGGGAGTAGTAGTGTCTGTGGTAGAAGGAGGAGCACTCGTCTTGGTGGTAAGTGTAGTATTCTCTGTGGTAGAAATAGTTGCGCTCATGATGGTAGTAGGTGTAGTAGTTTCTGTGGTAGAAGTTGGAGTGCTCGTGGTGGTGGTAGTAGTAGTTGATTCTGTGGTATATGTAGGAGTGTTCCTCATGGTGGTAGGAGAAGTAGTGTCTGTCGTCGAACTAGTGGTGCTCGTGGTGTTGGTAGGTGTAGTAGTGTCTGTTTTAGAAGTAGCAGCCCTCGTGGTGGTGGTAGGAGAAGTATTTTCTGTGGTAGAAGTACTTGAGCTCGTGCTGCAAGTAGGAGTAGTATGGTCTGTGATAGAAGTAGGAGGGCTAGTGGAGGTCGTAGGTGTTGCACGGTCTGTGGTAGAAGTAGGAGCGCTCGTGGTGGTAGTAGGAGTAGTAGTGTCTGTAGTAGAAGGTGTTGCACTCGTGCTCGTGGTAGTAGTAGTACTTTTTGTGGTAGAAGTAGGATTGCTCGTGATATTGTCAGGAATAGTATTGTCTGTGTTAGAAGTCGTTGCATTCGTTGTAGTGGTAAGAGTAGTAGTGTCTGTCGTAGAAGTAGTTGCACTCTTCATGGTGGTAGCAGTAGCATGTTCTGTGTTAGAAGTAAGAGTGCTCTTGGTGGTGGTGGGAGATGCACACTCTGTGGAAGAAGCAGAAGCGCTCGTGGTCTTGGTAGTAGTAGTTTCTCTGGTAGAAGTAGGAGAGCTCCTGGTGGTGGTGGGAGTAGTAATTTCTTTGGTAGAAGTAGGAGCGCTCATGGTGGTGGTAGGAGTAGTAGTTTCTGTGGTAATAGTAGGAGAGCTCGTGGTGGTGGTAGGTGTAGTACTGTCTGTTGTAGAAGTATGAGCAATCATGGTTGTGGTGGGAGTAGTAATGTCTGTGGTAGAAGTAGGAGCACTCGTCTTGGTGGTAGCAGTAGTATGGTCTGTAGTAGAAGTAGTTGCACTCGTGGTGGTGGTAGGGTTAGTAGTGTCTGTGGTAGAAGTAGGAGTGCTCATGGTGGTGGTAGGAGTAGTATTGTCTGTGGTACAAGAAGGAACGCTCGTAGTGGGGGTAGGAGTAGTAGTTTCTGTAATAGTAGTAGGAGCTCTCGTGGTGGTGGTAGGTCTAACAGGGCCTGTGGAAGAAATAGGAGCGCTTGTGGAGTTGGTATGAGTAGCACAGTCTGTGGTAGAAGTAGGAGCACTCATGGGGGTGGTAGCAGTAGTAGTGTCTGTGGTAGAAGTAGGAGTGCTCATGATGGTGGCAGGAGTCGTAGTGTCTGTGGTAGAAGTAGGAGCGCCTGTGGTGGTGGTGGAAATAGTTGTGTGTGTTGTATAAGTAGTTGCACTCGTGGTGGTGGTAGGAGTAGTAGTATCTGTGGTAGAAGTAGGAGCTCTAGTGATTGTGGTAGTAGTTGTACGGTCTGCCGTAGAAGTAGGAGGGCTCGTGGTGGTGATCGGTGCAGTAGTGTCTGTGGTAGAAGTAGTTGCGCTCGTGGTGGTGGTAGAAGTAGCAGGTTCTGTGGTAGAAGTAGGAGCACTAGTGATGGTGGTAGGAGTAGTAGTGTCTGTGGTAGGAGTAGGAGCGCTCATGGTGGTGGTAGGGGTAGTATTGTCTGTCGTAGAAGAAGGAGCGGTCCTGGTGGGGTTAGGAGTAGCTGTTTCTGTAATAGAAGTAGGAGCTTTCATGGTTGTGGTAGGAATAGCAGGGCCTGTGGAAGAAATAGGAGCGCTTTTGGTGGTGGTAAGAGTTGCACGGTGTGTGATAGAAGTAGGAGTGCTCATGGTGGTGGTAGCAGTATTAGTGTCTGTGGTAGAGGTAGGAGCGCTCGTGGTGGTGGTAGACATTGTTGTGTCTGTGGTGTGAGTAGTTGCGCTCGTGGTGGTGGTAGAAATAGTAGTTTCTGTGGTAGAAATAGTTGCACTTGTGGTGGTGGTAGCAGTAGTAGTGTCTGTGGTAGAAGTAGGAGCGCTAGTCCTGCTGGTAGTAGTTGCAGGGTCCCTGGTAGAAGTAGGAAGGCTCGTGGTGGTGATAGCAGTAGTAGTGTCTGTGGTAGAAGTAGTTGTGCTCATGGTGAGGGTAGGAGTAGTAGAGTCTGTGGTAGAAGTAGAAACACTCGTGGTGGTGGTAGGAATAGTAGTGTCTGTGATAGAATTAGGAGCGATTGTGGTGGTGGTAAGAGTAGCAGGGTCTGTGGTAGAAGTAGTTGCAATCATGGTGGTGGTAGGATTAGCAGATTCTGTGGTAGAAGAAGGGGCACTCGAGGTGGTGGTAGGAGTTGCAGTATCTGTGGTAGAAGTAGGAGCGCTCGTGGTGGTGCTTGGAGTATTAGTGTCTGTGGTAGAAGTAGGAGCGTTTTTCGTGCTGTTAAGAGTAGTATTGTCCGTGGTAGTTGTAGTGGCGCTGGTGGTTGTGGTAGGAGTAGTAGTTTCTGTGGTAGAAGTAGTGGTGATGGTGGTGGAGTTAGGAGTAGCAGGTTCTGTGGTAGGAGTAGGAGCGCTAGTGGTGGTGGTAGGAGTAGTAGTGTCTGTGGTAGAAGTAGGAACGCTAGTAGTGGTGGTAGTAGTTGCACGGTCTATGGTAGAAGTAGTTGTGCTCGTGGTGGAGGTATGAGTAGCAGGTACTGTGGTAGCAGAAGGAGCACTCATGGTGGTGGTAGGAGTAGTAGTGTCTGTGGTAGAAGTAGGAGCACTAGTCTTCCTGGTAGTATTCGCACGGTCTCTGGTAGAATTAGGAAGGCTCGTCGTGGTGATAGCAATAGTAATGTCTGTGGTAGAAGTAGTTGCGTTCGTGTTGGGGGTAGAAGTAGTAGTGTTTTTGGTAGAAGTAGAAGCACTGGTGGTGGTCGTAGGAGTAGTAGTGTTTGTGGTAGAATTAGGAGCACTCATGGTGGTAGTAGAAGTAGAAGTATCTGTGGTTAAAGTAGTGGAGCTCGTGGTGGTGGTAGTAGTTGTGTCTGTGGTAGAAGTAGGAGCACTGGTGGTGTTGGTAGGACTAGTAGGGTCTTTGGTAGAAGTAGGATCTAGATAGGTATATCTGTGGTAGTAGGTCTGTTTTAGAAGTAGTTTCGCTCGTGGTGGTGGTAGGAGTACTTGTGTCTGTGGTAGAAGTACGAGTACTCGTGGTGTTGGTAGGACTAGTAGGGTCGTTGTTAGAAGTAGGATCTAGGTAGGTAGATCTGTGGTAGTAGGTCTGTGTTAGAAGTAGTTTCACTCGTGGTGTGGTAGGAGTAGCATGTTCTGTGTTAGCAGTAGGAGCGCACGTAGTGGTGGTAGGAGTTGCACTGTCTGTGGCAGAAGTAGTAGCGCTCGTGGTGGTGGTAGTCGTAGTTATTCTGGTAGAATTAGGAGAGTACTTGTTGGTGGTACGAGGAGTAGTTACTTTGGGAGAAGTAGGAGCACTCGTGGTGGTAGAAAAGTAGTTCAGTCTGTTGTAGAAGTAGGAGTCCTCGTGGCGGTGCTTGGAGTATTAATGTCTGTGGTAGAAGTAGGAGCACTCATGGTGGTGGTAGGTGTACTCTGTCTGTGGTAGAAGTAGTTTCACTCTTGGTGGAGGTAGGAGTAGTAGTTTTGGCGGTAGAAGTAGGAATCATCGTGTTGTTGGGAGGAGTAGTATTTTGTCTGGTAGAAGTAGGTTCTCTCGTGGTGGTGGTAGGATTAGAAGTGTCTGTGGAGGACGTAGTGATGCTCACAGTGGTGGTGGGAGTAGTAATGTGATTGATAAAAGTATGAGCGCTCGTGGTCGTGGCAGGAGTAGTAGTGTCTGTGGTAGAAGTAGGAGAATTCATCGTGGTGTTAGGAGTAGTAGTGTCTTTGGTAGATATAGTTGGACTCGTGGTGGTGGTAGGGGTAGTATTTTATGCGATAAAAGAAGGAGTGCTCGTTTTGGTGGTAGGAGTTGTAGTTTCTGTGGTAGAAGTAGGATCAATCGTGGTGGTGGTAGGAGTAGAAGAGCCTGTGGTAGAAGGAGGTGCTCTCGTGGTGGTGGGAGGAGTAGGAGGTTTTGTGGGAGAAGTAGGAGCGCTCGTGATATTGGCAGGAGGAGTAGTGTCTGTGGTAGAAGTAGTTGCACTCGTTGTGATGGTAGAATTAGTAGTTTCTGTGGTAGAGGTAGGAACGTTCCTGGTGGAGGTAGGTGTAGTAGTGTCTGTAGTAGAAGTAGGGGCGCCTGTGGTACTGGTGGGAGTAGTAGTGTCTGTGGTAGAAGGAGGAGCACTCGTCTTGGTGGTAAGTGTAGTATTCTCTGTGGTAGAAATAGTTGCGCTCATGATGGTAGTAGGTGTAGTAGTTTCTGTGGTAGAAGTTGGAGTGCTCGTGGTGGTGGTAGTAGTAGTTGATTCTGTGGTATATGTAGGAGTGTTCCTCATGGTGGTAGGAGAAGTAGTGTCTGTCGTCGAACTAGTGGTGCTCGTGGTGTTGGTAGGTGTAGTAGTGTCTGTTTTAGAAGTAGCAGCCCTCGTGGTGGTGGTAGGAGAAGTATTTTCTGTGGTAGAAGTACTTGAGCTCGTGCTGCAAGTAGGAGTAGTATGGTCTGTGATAGAAGTAGGAGGGCTAGTGGAGGTCGTAGGTGTTGCACGGTCTGTGGTAGAAGTAGGAGCGCTCGTGGTGGTAGTAGGAGTAGTAGTGTCTGTAGTAGAAGGTGTTGCACTCGTGCTCGTGGTAGTAGTAGTACTTTTTGTGGTAGAAGTAGGATTGCTCGTGATATTGTCAGGAATAGTATTGTCTGTGTTAGAAGTCGTTGCATTCGTTGTAGTGGTAAGAGTAGTAGTGTCTGTCGTAGAAGTAGTTGCACTCTTCATGGTGGTAGCAGTAGCATGTTCTGTGTTAGAAGTAAGAGTGCTCTTGGTGGTGGTGGGAGATGCACACTCTGTGGAAGAAGCAGAAGCGCTCGTGGTCTTGGTAGTAGTAGTTTCTCTGGTAGAAGTAGGAGAGCTCCTGGTGGTGGTGGGAGTAGTAATTTCTTTGGTAGAAGTAGGAGCGCTCATGGTGGTGGTAGGAGTAGTAGTTTCTGTGGTAATAGTAGGAGAGCTCGTGGTGGTGGTAGGTGTAGTACTGTCTGTTGTAGAAGTATGAGCAATCATGGTTGTGGTGGGAGTAGTAATGTCTGTGGTAGAAGTAGGAGCACTCGTCTTGGTGGTAGCAGTAGTATGGTCTGTAGTAGAAGTAGTTGCACTCGTGGTGGTGGTAGGGTTAGTAGTGTCTGTGGTAGAAGTAGGAGTGCTCATGGTGGTGGTAGGAGTAGTATTGTCTGTGGTACAAGAAGGAACGCTCGTAGTGGGGGTAGGAGTAGTAGTTTCTGTAATAGTAGTAGGAGCTCTCGTGGTGGTGGTAGGTCTAACAGGGCCTGTGGAAGAAATAGGAGCGCTTGTGGAGTTGGTATGAGTAGCACAGTCTGTGGTAGAAGTAGGAGCACTCATGGGGGTGGTAGCAGTAGTAGTGTCTGTGGTAGAAGTAGGAGTGCTCATGATGGTGGCAGGAGTCGTAGTGTCTGTGGTAGAAGTAGGAGCGCCTGTGGTGGTGGTGGAAATAGTTGTGTGTGTTGTATAAGTAGTTGCACTCGTGGTGGTGGTAGGAGTAGTAGTATCTGTGGTAGAAGTAGGAGCTCTAGTGATTGTGGTAGTAGTTGTACGGTCTGCCGTAGAAGTAGGAGGGCTCGTGGTGGTGATCGGTGCAGTAGTGTCTGTGGTAGAAGTAGTTGCGCTCGTGGTGGTGGTAGAAGTAGCAGGTTCTGTGGTAGAAGTAGGAGCGCTAGTGATGGTGGTAGGAGTAGTAGTGTCTGTGGTAGGAGTAGGAGCGCTCATGGTGGTGGTAGGGGTAGTATTGTCTGTCGTAGAAGAAGGAGCGGTCCTGGTGGGGTTAGGAGTAGCTGTTTCTGTAATAGAAGTAGGAGCTTTCATGGTTGTGGTAGGAATAGCAGGGCCTGTGGAAGAAATAGGAGCGCTTTTGGTGGTGGTAAGAGTTGCACGGTGTGTGATAGAAGTAGGAGTGCTCATGGTGGTGGTAGCAGTATTAGTGTCTGTGGTAGAGGTAGGAGCGCTCGTGGTGGTGGTAGACATTGTTGTGTCTGTGGTGTGAGTAGTTGCGCTCGTGGTG
Source organism: Balaenoptera ricei (assembly GCF_028023285.1). Classification (NCBI taxonomy): domain Eukaryota; kingdom Metazoa; phylum Chordata; class Mammalia; order Artiodactyla; family Balaenopteridae; genus Balaenoptera; species Balaenoptera ricei. The sequence continues at coordinate 18,540 of NW_026778090.1, forward strand.
GTGGTAGAAATAGTAGTTTCTGTGGTAGAAATAGTTGCACTTGTGGTGGTGGTAGCAGTAGTAGTGTCTGTGGTAGAAGTAGGAGCGCTAGTCCTGCTGGTAGTAGTTGCAGGGTCCCTGGTAGAAGTAGGAAGGCTCGTGGTGGTGATAGCAGTAGTAGTGTCTGTGGTAGAAGTAGTTGTGCTCATGGTGAGGGTAGGAGTAGTAGAGTCTGTGGTAGAAGTAGAAACACTCGTGGTGGTGGTAGGAATAGTAGTGTCTGTGATAGAATTAGGAGCGATTGTGGTGGTGGTAAGAGTAGCAGGGTCTGTGGTAGAAGTAGTTGCAATCATGGTGGTGGTAGGATTAGCAGATTCTGTGGTAGAAGAAGGGGCACTCGAGGTGGTGGTAGGAGTTGCAGTATCTGTGGTAGACGTAGGAGCGCTCGTGGTGGTGCTTGGAGTATTAGTGTCTGTGGTAGAAGTAGGAGCGTTTTTCGTGCTGTTAAGAGTAGTATTGTCCGTGGTAGTTGTAGTGGCGCTGGTGGTTGTGGTAGGAGTAGTAGTTTCTGTGGTAGAAGTAGTGGTGATGGTGGTGGAGTTAGGAGTAGCAGGTTCTGTGGTAGGAGTAGGAGCGCTAGTGGTGGTGGTAGGAGTAGTAGTGTCTGTGGTAGAAGTAGGAACGCTAGTAGTGGTGGTAGTAGTTGCACGGTCTATGGTAGAAGTAGTTGTGCTCGTGGTGGAGGTATGAGTAGCAGGTACTGTGGTAGCAGAAGGAGCACTCATGGTGGTGGTAGGAGTAGTAGTGTCTGTGGTAGAAGTAGGAGCACTAGTCTTCCTGGTAGTATTCGCACGGTCTCTGGTAGAATTAGGAAGGCTCGTCGTGGTGATAGCAATAGTAATGTCTGTGGTAGAAGTAGTTGCGTTCGTGTTGGGGGTAGAAGTAGTAGTGTTTTTGGTAGAAGTAGAAGCACTGGTGGTGGTCGTAGGAGTAGTAGTGTTTGTGGTAGAATTAGGAGCACTCATGGTGGTAGTAGAAGTAGAAGTATCTGTGGTTAAAGTAGTGGAGCTCGTGGTGGTGGTAGTAGTTGTGTCTGTGGTAGAAGTAGGAGCACTGGTGGTGTTGGTAGGACTAGTAGGGTCTTTGGTAGAAGTAGGATCTAGATAGGTATATCTGTGGTAGTAGGTCTGTTTTAGAAGTAGTTTCGCTCGTGGTGGTGGTAGGAGTACTTGTGTCTGTGGTAGAAGTACGAGTACTCGTGGTGTTGGTAGGACTAGTAGGGTCGTTGTTAGAAGTAGGATCTAGGTAGGTAGATCTGTGGTAGTAGGTCTGTGTTAGAAGTAGTTTCACTCGTGGTGTGGTAGGAGTAGCATGTTCTGTGTTAGCAGTAGGAGCGCACGTAGTGGTGGTAGGAGTTGCACTGTCTGTGGCAGAAGTAGTAGCGCTCGTGGTGGTGGTAGTCGTAGTTATTCTGGTAGAATTAGGAGAGTACTTGTTGGTGGTACGAGGAGTAGTTACTTTGGGAGAAGTAGGAGCACTCGTGGTGGTAGAAAAGTAGTTCAGTCTGTTGTAGAAGTAGGAGTCCTCGTGGCGGTGCTTGGAGTATTAATGTCTGTGGTAGAAGTCGGAGCACTCATGGTGGTGGTAGGTGTACTCTGTCTGTGGTAGAAGTAGTTTCACTCTTGGTGGAGGTAGGAGTAGTAGTTTTGGCGGTAGAAGTAGGAATCATCGTGTTGTTGGGAGGAGTAGTATTTTGTCTGGTAGAAGTAGGTTCTCTCGTGGTGGTGGTAGGATTAGAAGTGTCTGTGGAGGACGTAGTGATGCTCACAGTGGTGGTGGGAGTAGTAATGTGATTGATAAAAGTATGAGCGCTCGTGGTCGTGGCAGGAGTAGTAGTGTCTGTGGTAGAAGTAGGAGAATTCATCGTGGTGTTAGGAGTAGTAGTGTCTTTGGTAGATATAGTTGGACTCGTGGTGGTGGTAGGGGTAGTATTTTATGCGATAAAAGAAGGAGTGCTCGTTTTGGTGGTAGGAGTTGTAGTTTCTGTGGTAGAAGTAGGATCAATCGTGGTGGTGGTAGGAGTAGAAGAGCCTGTGGTAGAAGGAGGTGCTCTCGTGGTGGTGGGAGGAGTAGGAGGTTTTGTGGGAGAAGTAGGAGCGCTCGTGATATTGGCAGGAGGAGTAGTGTCTGTGGTAGAAGTAGTTGCACTCGTTGTGATGGTAGAATTAGTAGTTTCTGTGGTAGAGGTAGGAACGTTCCTGGTGGAGGTAGGTGTAGTAGTGTCTGTAGTAGAAGTAGGGGCGCCTGTGGTACTGGTGGGAGTAGTAGTGTCTGTGGTAGAAGGAGGAGCACTCGTCTTGGTGGTAAGTGTAGTATTCTCTGTGGTAGAAATAGTTGCGCTCATGATGGTAGTAGGTGTAGTAGTTTCTGTGGTAGAAGTTGGAGTGCTCGTGGTGGTGGTAGTAGTAGTTGATTCTGTGGTATATGTAGGAGTGTTCCTCATGGTGGTAGGAGAAGTAGTGTCTGTCGTCGAACTAGTGGTGCTCGTGGTGTTGGTAGGTGTAGTAGTGTCTGTTTTAGAAGTAGCAGCCCTCGTGGTGGTGGTAGGAGAAGTATTTTCTGTGGTAGAAGTACTTGAGCTCGTGCTGCAAGTAGGAGTAGTATGGTCTGTGATAGAAGTAGGAGGGCTAGTGGAGGTCGTAGGTGTTGCACGGTCTGTGGTAGAAGTAGGAGCGCTCGTGGTGGTAGTAGGAGTAGTAGTGTCTGTAGTAGAAGGTGTTGCACTCGTGCTCGTGGTAGTAGTAGTACTTTTTGTGGTAGAAGTAGGATTGCTCGTGATATTGTCAGGAATAGTATTGTCTGTGTTAGAAGTCGTTGCATTCGTTGTAGTGGTAAGAGTAGTAGTGTCTGTCGTAGAAGTAGTTGCACTCTTCATGGTGGTAGCAGTAGCATGTTCTGTGTTAGAAGTAAGAGTGCTCTTGGTGGTGGTGGGAGATGCACACTCTGTGGAAGAAGCAGAAGCGCTCGTGGTCTTGGTAGTAGTAGTTTCTCTGGTAGAAGTAGGAGAGCTCCTGGTGGTGGTGGGAGTAGTAATTTCTTTGGTAGAAGTAGGAGCGCTCATGGTGGTGGTAGGAGTAGTAGTTTCTGTGGTAATAGTAGGAGAGCTCGTGGTGGTGGTAGGTGTAGTACTGTCTGTTGTAGAAGTATGAGCAATCATGGTTGTGGTGGGAGTAGTAATGTCTGTGGTAGAAGTAGGAGCACTCGTCTTGGTGGTAGCAGTAGTATGGTCTGTAGTAGAAGTAGTTGCACTCGTGGTGGTGGTAGGGTTAGTAGTGTCTGTGGTAGAAGTAGGAGTGCTCATGGTGGTGGTAGGAGTAGTATTGTCTGTGGTAGAAGAAGGAACGCTCGTAGTGGGGGTAGGAGTAGTAGTTTCTGTAATAGTAGTAGGAGCTCTCGTGGTGGTGGTAGGTCTAACAGGGCCTGTGGAAGAAATAGGAGCGCTTGTGGAGTTGGTATGAGTAGCACAGTCTGTGGTAGAAGTAGGAGCACTCATGGGGGTGGTAGCAGTAGTAGTGTCTGTGGTAGAAGTAGGAGTGCTCATGATGGTGGCAGGAGTCGTAGTGTCTGTGGTAGAAGTAGGAGCGCCTGTGGTGGTGGTGGAAATAGTTGTGTGTGTTGTATAAGTAGTTGCACTCGTGGTGGTGGTAGGAGTAGTAGTATCTGTGGTAGAAGTAGGAGCTCTAGTGATTGTGGTAGTAGTTGTACGGTCTGCCGTAGAAGTAGGAGGGCTCGTGGTGGTGATCGGTGCAGTAGTGTCTGTGGTAGAAGTAGTTGCGCTCGTGGTGGTGGTAGAAGTAGCAGGTTCTGTGGTAGAAGTAGGAGCGCTAGTGATGGTGGTAGGAGTAGTAGTGTCTGTGGTAGGAGTAGGAGCGCTCATGGTGGTGGTAGGGGTAGTATTGTCTGTCGTAGAAGAAGGAGCGGTCCTGGTGGGGTTAGGAGTAGCTGTTTCTGTAATAGAAGTAGGAGCTTTCATGGTTGTGGTAGGAATAGCAGGGCCTGTGGAAGAAATAGGAGCGCTTTTGGTGGTGGTAAGAGTTGCACGGTGTGTGATAGAAGTAGGAGTGCTCATGGTGGTGGTAGCAGTATTAGTGTCTGTGGTAGAGGTAGGAGCGCTCGTGGTGGTGGTAGACATTGTTGTGTCTGTGGTGTGAGTAGTTGCGCTCGTGGTGGTGGTAGAAATAGTAGTTTCTGTGGTAGAAATAGTTGCACTTGTGGTGGTGGTAGCAGTAGTAGTGTCTGTGGTAGAAGTAGGAGCGCTAGTCCTGCTGGTAGTAGTTGCAGGGTCCCTGGTAGAAGTAGGAAGGCTCGTGGTGGTGATAGCAGTAGTAGTGTCTGTGGTAGAAGTAGTTGTGCTCATGGTGAGGGTAGGAGTAGTAGAGTCTGTGGTAGAAGTAGAAACACTCGTGGTGGTGGTAGGAATAGTAGTGTCTGTGATAGAATTAGGAGCGATTGTGGTGGTGGTAAGAGTAGCAGGGTCTGTGGTAGAAGTAGTTGCAATCATGGTGGTGGTAGGATTAGCAGATTCTGTGGTAGAAGAAGGGGCACTCGAGGTGGTGGTAGGAGTTGCAGTATCTGTGGTAGACGTAGGAGCGCTCGTGGTGGTGCTTGGAGTATTAGTGTCTGTGGTAGAAGTAGGAGCGTTTTTCGTGCTGTTAAGAGTAGTATTGTCCGTGGTAGTTGTAGTGGCGCTGGTGGTTGTGGTAGGAGTAGTAGTTTCTGTGGTAGAAGTAGTGGTGATGGTGGTGGAGTTAGGAGTAGCAGGTTCTGTGGTAGGAGTAGGAGCGCTAGTGGTGGTGGTAGGAGTAGTAGTGTCTGTGGTAGAAGTAGGAACGCTAGTAGTGGTGGTAGTAGTTGCACGGTCTATGGTAGAAGTAGTTGTGCTCGTGGTGGAGGTATGAGTAGCAGGTACTGTGGTAGCAGAAGGAGCACTCATGGTGGTGGTAGGAGTAGTAGTGTCTGTGGTAGAAGTAGGAGCACTAGTCTTCCTGGTAGTATTCGCACGGTCTCTGGTAGAATTAGGAAGGCTCGTCGTGGTGATAGCAATAGTAATGTCTGTGGTAGAAGTAGTTGCGTTCGTGTTGGGGGTAGAAGTAGTAGTGTTTTTGGTAGAAGTAGAAGCACTGGTGGTGGTCGTAGGAGTAGTAGTGTTTGTGGTAGAATTAGGAGCACTCATGGTGGTAGTAGAAGTAGAAGTATCTGTGGTTAAAGTAGTGGAGCTCGTGGTGGTGGTAGTAGTTGTGTCTGTGGTAGAAGTAGGAGCACTGGTGGTGTTGGTAGGACTAGTAGGGTCTTTGGTAGAAGTAGGATCTAGATAGGTATATCTGTGGTAGTAGGTCTGTTTTAGAAGTAGTTTCGCTCGTGGTGGTGGTAGGAGTACTTGTGTCTGTGGTAGAAGTACGAGTACTCGTGGTGTTGGTAGGACTAGTAGGGTCGTTGTTAGAAGTAGGATCTAGGTAGGTAGATCTGTGGTAGTAGGTCTGTGTTAGAAGTAGTTTCACTCGTGGTGTGGTAGGAGTAGCATGTTCTGTGTTAGCAGTAGGAGCGCACGTAGTGGTGGTAGGAGTTGCACTGTCTGTGGCAGAAGTAGTAGCGCTCGTGGTGGTGGTAGTCGTAGTTATTCTGGTAGAATTAGGAGAGTACTTGTTGGTGGTACGAGGAGTAGTTACTTTGGGAGAAGTAGGAGCACTCGTGGTGGTAGAAAAGTAGTTCAGTCTGTTGTAGAAGTAGGAGTCCTCGTGGCGGTGCTTGGAGTATTAATGTCTGTGGTAGAAGTCGGAGCACTCATGGTGGTGGTAGGTGTACTCTGTCTGTGGTAGAAGTAGTTTCACTCTTGGTGGAGGTAGGAGTAGTAGTTTTGGCGGTAGAAGTAGGAATCATCGTGTTGTTGGGAGGAGTAGTATTTTGTCTGGTAGAAGTAGGTTCTCTCGTGGTGGTGGTAGGATTAGAAGTGTCTGTGGAGGACGTAGTGATGCTCACAGTGGTGGTGGGAGTAGTAATGTGATTGATAAAAGTATGAGCGCTCGTGGTCGTGGCAGGAGTAGTAGTGTCTGTGGTAGAAGTAGGAGAATTCATCGTGGTGTTAGGAGTAGTAGTGTCTTTGGTAGATATAGTTGGACTCGTGGTGGTGGTAGGGGTAGTATTTTATGCGATAAAAGAAGGAGTGCTCGTTTTGGTGGTAGGAGTTGTAGTTTCTGTGGTAGAAGTAGGATCAATCGTGGTGGTGGTAGGAGTAGAAGAGCCTGTGGTAGAAGGAGGTGCTCTCGTGGTGGTGGGAGGAGTAGGAGGTTTTGTGGGAGAAGTAGGAGCGCTCGTGATATTGGCAGGAGGAGTAGTGTCTGTGGTAGAAGTAGTTGCACTCGTTGTGATGGTAGAATTAGTAGTTTCTGTGGTAGAGGTAGGAACGTTCCTGGTGGAGGTAGGTGTAGTAGTGTCTGTAGTAGAAGTAGGGGCGCCTGTGGTACTGGTGGGAGTAGTAGTGTCTGTGGTAGAAGGAGGAGCACTCGTCTTGGTGGTAAGTGTAGTATTCTCTGTGGTAGAAATAGTTGCGCTCATGATGGTAGTAGGTGTAGTAGTTTCTGTGGTAGAAGTTGGAGTGCTCGTGGTGGTGGTAGTAGTAGTTGATTCTGTGGTATATGTAGGAGTGTTCCTCATGGTGGTAGGAGAAGTAGTGTCTGTCGTCGAACTAGTGGTGCTCGTGGTGTTGGTAGGTGTAGTAGTGTCTGTTTTAGAAGTAGCAGCCCTCGTGGTGGTGGTAGGAGAAGTATTTTCTGTGGTAGAAGTACTTGAGCTCGTGCTGCAAGTAGGAGTAGTATGGTCTGTGATAGAAGTAGGAGGGCTAGTGGAGGTCGTAGGTGTTGCACGGTCTGTGGTAGAAGTAGGAGCGCTCGTGGTGGTAGTAGGAGTAGTAGTGTCTGTAGTAGAAGGTGTTGCACTCGTGCTCGTGGTAGTAGTAGTACTTTTTGTGGTAGAAGTAGGATTGCTCGTGATATTGTCAGGAATAGTATTGTCTGTGTTAGAAGTCGTTGCATTCGTTGTAGTGGTAAGAGTAGTAGTGTCTGTCGTAGAAGTAGTTGCACTCTTCATGGTGGTAGCAGTAGCATGTTCTGTGTTAGAAGTAAGAGTGCTCTTGGTGGTGGTGGGAGATGCACACTCTGTGGAAGAAGCAGAAGCGCTCGTGGTCTTGGTAGTAGTAGTTTCTCTGGTAGAAGTAGGAGAGCTCCTGGTGGTGGTGGGAGTAGTAATTTCTTTGGTAGAAGTAGGAGCGCTCATGGTGGTGGTAGGAGTAGTAGTTTCTGTGGTAATAGTAGGAGAGCTCGTGGTGGTGGTAGGTGTAGTACTGTCTGTTGTAGAAGTATGAGCAATCATGGTTGTGGTGGGAGTAGTAATGTCTGTGGTAGAAGTAGGAGCACTCGTCTTGGTGGTAGCAGTAGTATGGTCTGTAGTAGAAGTAGTTGCACTCGTGGTGGTGGTAGGGTTAGTAGTGTCTGTGGTAGAAGTAGGAGTGCTCATGGTGGTGGTAGGAGTAGTATTGTCTGTGGTAGAAGAAGGAACGCTCGTAGTGGGGGTAGGAGTAGTAGTTTCTGTAATAGTAGTAGGAGCTCTCGTGGTGGTGGTAGGTCTAACAGGGCCTGTGGAAGAAATAGGAGCGCTTGTGGAGTTGGTATGAGTAGCACAGTCTGTGGTAGAAGTAGGAGCACTCATGGGGGTGGTAGCAGTAGTAGTGTCTGTGGTAGAAGTAGGAGTGCTCATGATGGTGGCAGGAGTCGTAGTGTCTGTGGTAGAAGTAGGAGCGCCTGTGGTGGTGGTGGAAATAGTTGTGTGTGTTGTATAAGTAGTTGCACTCGTGGTGGTGGTAGGAGTAGTAGTATCTGTGGTAGAAGTAGGAGCTCTAGTGATTGTGGTAGTAGTTGTACGGTCTGCCGTAGAAGTAGGAGGGCTCGTGGTGGTGATCGGTGCAGTAGTGTCTGTGGTAGAAGTAGTTGCGCTCGTGGTGGTGGTAGAAGTAGCAGGTTCTGTGGTAGAAGTAGGAGCGCTAGTGATGGTGGTAGGAGTAGTAGTGTCTGTGGTAGGAGTAGGAGCGCTCATGGTGGTGGTAGGGGTAGTATTGTCTGTCGTAGAAGAAGGAGCGGTCCTGGTGGGGTTAGGAGTAGCTGTTTCTGTAATAGAAGTAGGAGCTTTCATGGTTGTGGTAGGAATAGCAGGGCCTGTGGAAGAAATAGGAGCGCTTTTGGTGGTGGTAAGAGTTGCACGGTGTGTGATAGAAGTAGGAGTGCTCATGGTGGTGGTAGCAGTATTAGTGTCTGTGGTAGAGGTAGGAGCGCTCGTGGTGGTGGTAGACATTGTTGTGTCTGTGGTGTGAGTAGTTGCGCTCGTGGTGGTGGTAGAAATAGTAGTTTCTGTGGTAGAAATAGTTGCACTTGTGGTGGTGGTAGCAGTAGTAGTGTCTGTGGTAGAAGTAGGAGCGCTAGTCCTGCTGGTAGTAGTTGCAGGGTCCCTGGTAGAAGTAGGAAGGCTCGTGGTGGTGATAGCAGTAGTAGTGTCTGTGGTAGAAGTAGTTGTGCTCATGGTGAGGGTAGGAGTAGTAGAGTCTGTGGTAGAAGTAGAAACACTCGTGGTGGTGGTAGGAATAGTAGTGTCTGTGATAGAATTAGGAGCGATTGTGGTGGTGGTAAGAGTAGCAGGGTCTGTGGTAGAAGTAGTTGCAATCATGGTGGTGGTAGGATTAGCAGATTCTGTGGTAGAAGAAGGGGCACTCGAGGTGGTGGTAGGAGTTGCAGTATCTGTGGTAGACGTAGGAGCGCTCGTGGTGGTGCTTGGAGTATTAGTGTCTGTGGTAGAAGTAGGAGCGTTTTTCGTGCTGTTAAGAGTAGTATTGTCCGTGGTAGTTGTAGTGGCGCTGGTGGTTGTGGTAGGAGTAGTAGTTTCTGTGGTAGAAGTAGTGGTGATGGTGGTGGAGTTAGGAGTAGCAGGTTCTGTGGTAGGAGTAGGAGCGCTAGTGGTGGTGGTAGGAGTAGTAGTGTCTGTGGTAGAAGTAGGAACGCTAGTAGTGGTGGTAGTAGTTGCACGGTCTATGGTAGAAGTAGTTGTGCTCGTGGTGGAGGTATGAGTAGCAGGTACTGTGGTAGCAGAAGGAGCACTCATGGTGGTGGTAGGAGTAGTAGTGTCTGTGGTAGAAGTAGGAGCACTAGTCTTCCTGGTAGTATTCGCACGGTCTCTGGTAGAATTAGGAAGGCTCGTCGTGGTGATAGCAATAGTAATGTCTGTGGTAGAAGTAGTTGCGTTCGTGTTGGGGGTAGAAGTAGTAGTGTTTTTGGTAGAAGTAGAAGCACTGGTGGTGGTCGTAGGAGTAGTAGTGTTTGTGGTAGAATTAGGAGCACTCATGGTGGTAGTAGAAGTAGAAGTATCTGTGGTTAAAGTAGTGGAGCTCGTGGTGGTGGTAGTAGTTGTGTCTGTGGTAGAAGTAGGAGCACTGGTGGTGTTGGTAGGACTAGTAGGGTCTTTGGTAGAAGTAGGATCTAGATAGGTATATCTGTGGTAGTAGGTCTGTTTTAGAAGTAGTTTCGCTCGTGGTGGTGGTAGGAGTACTTGTGTCTGTGGTAGAAGTACGAGTACTCGTGGTGTTGGTAGGACTAGTAGGGTCGTTGTTAGAAGTAGGATCTAGGTAGGTAGATCTGTGGTAGTAGGTCTGTGTTAGAAGTAGTTTCACTCGTGGTGTGGTAGGAGTAGCATGTTCTGTGTTAGCAGTAGGAGCGCACGTAGTGGTGGTAGGAGTTGCACTGTCTGTGGCAGAAGTAGTAGCGCTCGTGGTGGTGGTAGTCGTAGTTATTCTGGTAGAATTAGGAGAGTACTTGTTGGTGGTACGAGGAGTAGTTACTTTGGGAGAAGTAGGAGCACTCGTGGTGGTAGAAAAGTAGTTCAGTCTGTTGTAGAAGTAGGAGTCCTCGTGGCGGTGCTTGGAGTATTAATGTCTGTGGTAGAAGTCGGAGCACTCATGGTGGTGGTAGGTGTACTCTGTCTGTGGTAGAAGTAGTTTCACTCTTGGTGGAGGTAGGAGTAGTAGTTTTGGCGGTAGAAGTAGGAATCATCGTGTTGTTGGGAGGAGTAGTATTTTGTCTGGTAGAAGTAGGTTCTCTCGTGGTGGTGGTAGGATTAGAAGTGTCTGTGGAGGACGTAGTGATGCTCACAGTGGTGGTGGGAGTAGTAATGTGATTGATAAAAGTATGAGCGCTCGTGGTCGTGGCAGGAGTAGTAGTGTCTGTGGTAGAAGTAGGAGAATTCATCGTGGTGTTAGGAGTAGTAGTGTCTTTGGTAGATATAGTTGGACTCGTGGTGGTGGTAGGGGTAGTATTTTATGCGATAAAAGAAGGAGTGCTCGTTTTGGTGGTAGGAGTTGTAGTTTCTGTGGTAGAAGTAGGATCAATCGTGGTGGTGGTAGGAGTAGAAGAGCCTGTGGTAGAAGGAGGTGCTCTCGTGGTGGTGGGAGGAGTAGGAGGTTTTGTGGGAGAAGTAGGAGCGCTCGTGATATTGGCAGGAGGAGTAGTGTCTGTGGTAGAAGTAGTTGCACTCGTTGTGATGGTAGAATTAGTAGTTTCTGTGGTAGAGGTAGGAACGTTCCTGGTGGAGGTAGGTGTAGTAGTGTCTGTAGTAGAAGTAGGGGCGCCTGTGGTACTGGTGGGAGTAGTAGTGTCTGTGGTAGAAGGAGGAGCACTCGTCTTGGTGGTAAGTGTAGTATTCTCTGTGGTAGAAATAGTTGCGCTCATGATGGTAGTAGGTGTAGTAGTTTCTGTGGTAGAAGTTGGAGTGCTCGTGGTGGTGGTAGTAGTAGTTGATTCTGTGGTATATGTAGGAGTGTTCCTCATGGTGGTAGGAGAAGTAGTGTCTGTCGTCGAACTAGTGGTGCTCGTGGTGTTGGTAGGTGTAGTAGTGTCTGTTTTAGAAGTAGCAGCCCTCGTGGTGGTGGTAGGAGAAGTATTTTCTGTGGTAGAAGTACTTGAGCTCGTGCTGCAAGTAGGAGTAGTATGGTCTGTGATAGAAGTAGGAGGGCTAGTGGAGGTCGTAGGTGTTGCACGGTCTGTGGTAGAAGTAGGAGCGCTCGTGGTGGTAGTAGGAGTAGTAGTGTCTGTAGTAGAAGGTGTTGCACTCGTGCTCGTGGTAGTAGTAGTACTTTTTGTGGTAGAAGTAGGATTGCTCGTGATATTGTCAGGAATAGTATTGTCTGTGTTAGAAGTCGTTGCATTCGTTGTAGTGGTAAGAGTAGTAGTGTCTGTCGTAGAAGTAGTTGCACTCTTCATGGTGGTAGCAGTAGCATGTTCTGTGTTAGAAGTAAGAGTGCTCTTGGTGGTGGTGGGAGATGCACACTCTGTGGAAGAAGCAGAAGCGCTCGTGGTCTTGGTAGTAGTAGTTTCTCTGGTAGAAGTAGGAGAGCTCCTGGTGGTGGTGGGAGTAGTAATTTCTTTGGTAGAAGTAGGAGCGCTCATGGTGGTGGTAGGAGTAGTAGTTTCTGTGGTAATAGTAGGAGAGCTCGTGGTGGTGGTAGGTGTAGTACTGTCTGTTGTAGAAGTATGAGCAATCATGGTTGTGGTGGGAGTAGTAATGTCTGTGGTAGAAGTAGGAGCACTCGTCTTGGTGGTAGCAGTAGTATGGTCTGTAGTAGAAGTAGTTGCACTCGTGGTGGTGGTAGGGTTAGTAGTGTCTGTGGTAGAAGTAGGAGTGCTCATGGTGGTGGTAGGAGTAGTATTGTCTGTGGTACAAGAAGGAACGCTCGTAGTGGGGGTAGGAGTAGTAGTTTCTGTAATAGTAGTAGGAGCTCTCGTGGTGGTGGTAGGTCTAACAGGGCCTGTGGAAGAAATAGGAGCGCTTGTGGAGTTGGTATGAGTAGCACAGTCTGTGGTAGAAGTAGGAGCACTCATGGGGGTGGTAGCAGTAGTAGTGTCTGTGGTAGAAGTAGGAGTGCTCATGATGGTGGCAGGAGTCGTAGTGTCTGTGGTAGAAGTAGGAGCGCCTGTGGTGGTGGTGGAAATAGTTGTGTGTGTTGTATAAGTAGTTGCACTCGTGGTGGTGGTAGGAGTAGTAGTATCTGTGGTAGAAGTAGGAGCTCTAGTGATTGTGGTAGTAGTTGTACGGTCTGCCGTAGAAGTAGGAGGGCTCGTGGTGGTGATCGGTGCAGTAGTGTCTGTGGTAGAAGTAGTTGCGCTCGTGGTGGTGGTAGAAGTAGCAGGTTCTGTGGTAGAAGTAGGAGCGCTAGTGATGGTGGTAGGAGTAGTAGTGTCTGTGGTAGGAGTAGGAGCGCTCATGGTGGTGGTAGGGGTAGTATTGTCTGTCGTAGAAGAAGGAGCGGTCCTGGTGGGGTTAGGAGTAGCTGTTTCTGTAATAGAAGTAGGAGCTTTCATGGTTGTGGTAGGAATAGCAGGGCCTGTGGAAGAAATAGGAGCGCTTTTGGTGGTGGTAAGAGTTGCACGGTGTGTGATAGAAGTAGGAGTGCTCATGGTGGTGGTAGCAGTATTAGTGTCTGTGGTAGAGGTAGGAGCGCTCGTGGTGGTGGTAGACATTGTTGTGTCTGTGGTGTGAGTAGTTGCGCTCGTGGTGGTGGTAGAAATAGTAGTTTCTGTGGTAGAAATAGTTGCACTTGTGGTGGTGGTAGCAGTAGTAGTGTCTGTGGTAGAAGTAGGAGCGCTAGTCCTGCTGGTAGTAGTTGCAGGGTCCCTGGTAGAAGTAGGAAGGCTCGTGGTGGTGATAGCAGTAGTAGTGTCTGTGGTAGAAGTAGTTGTGCTCATGGTGAGGGTAGGAGTAGTAGAGTCTGTGGTAGAAGTAGAAACACTCGTGGTGGTGGTAGGAATAGTAGTGTCTGTGATAGAATTAGGAGCGATTGTGGTGGTGGTAAGAGTAGCAGGGTCTGTGGTAGAAGTAGTTGCAATCATGGTGGTGGTAGGATTAGCAGATTCTGTGGTAGAAGAAGGGGCACTCGAGGTGGTGGTAGGAGTTGCAGTATCTGTGGTAGACGTAGGAGCGCTCGTGGTGGTGCTTGGAGTATTAGTGTCTGTGGTAGAAGTAGGAGCGTTTTTCGTGCTGTTAAGAGTAGTATTGTCCGTGGTAGTTGTAGTGGCGCTGGTGGTTGTGGTAGGAGTAGTAGTTTCTGTGGTAGAAGTAGTGGTGATGGTGGTGGAGTTAGGAGTAGCAGGTTCTGTGGTAGGAGTAGGAGCGCTAGTGGTGGTGGTAGGAGTAGTAGTGTCTGTGGTAGAAGTAGGAACGCTAGTAGTGGTGGTAGTAGTTGCACGGTCTATGGTAGAAGTAGTTGTGCTCGTGGTGGAGGTATGAGTAGCAGGTACTGTGGTAGCAGAAGGAGCACTCATGGTGGTGGTAGGAGTAGTAGTGTCTGTGGTAGAAGTAGGAGCACTAGTCTTCCTGGTAGTATTCGCACGGTCTCTGGTAGAATTAGGAAGGCTCGTCGTGGTGATAGCAATAGTAATGTCTGTGGTAGAAGTAGTTGCGTTCGTGTTGGGGGTAGAAGTAGTAGTGTTTTTGGTAGAAGTAGAAGCACTGGTGGTGGTCGTAGGAGTAGTAGTGTTTGTGGTAGAATTAGGAGCACTCATGGTGGTAGTAGAAGTAGAAGTATCTGTGGTTAAAGTAGTGGAGCTCGTGGTGGTGGTAGTAGTTGTGTCTGTGGTAGAAGTAGGAGCACTGGTGGTGTTGGTAGGACTAGTAGGGTCTTTGGTAGAAGTAGGATCTAGATAGGTATATCTGTGGTAGTAGGTCTGTTTTAGAAGTAGTTTCGCTCGTGGTGGTGGTAGGAGTACTTGTGTCTGTGGTAGAAGTACGAGTACTCGTGGTGTTGGTAGGACTAGTAGGGTCGTTGTTAGAAGTAGGATCTAGGTAGGTAGATCTGTGGTAGTAGGTCTGTGTTAGAAGTAGTTTCACTCGTGGTGTGGTAGGAGTAGCATGTTCTGTGTTAGCAGTAGGAGCGCACGTAGTGGTGGTAGGAGTTGCACTGTCTGTGGCAGAAGTAGTAGCGCTCGTGGTGGTGGTAGTCGTAGTTATTCTGGTAGAATTAGGAGAGTACTTGTTGGTGGTACGAGGAGTAGTTACTTTGGGAGAAGTAGGAGCACTCGTGGTGGTAGAAAAGTAGTTCAGTCTGTTGTAGAAGTAGGAGTCCTCGTGGCGGTGCTTGGAGTATTAATGTCTGTGGTAGAAGTCGGAGCACTCATGGTGGTGGTAGGTGTACTCTGTCTGTGGTAGAAGTAGTTTCACTCTTGGTGGAGGTAGGAGTAGTAGTTTTGGCGGTAGAAGTAGGAATCATCGTGTTGTTGGGAGGAGTAGTATTTTGTCTGGTAGAAGTAGGTTCTCTCGTGGTGGTGGTAGGATTAGAAGTGTCTGTGGAGGACGTAGTGATGCTCACAGTGGTGGTGGGAGTAGTAATGTGATTGATAAAAGTATGAGCGCTCGTGGTCGTGGCAGGAGTAGTAGTGTCTGTGGTAGAAGTAGGAGAATTCATCGTGGTGTTAGGAGTAGTAGTGTCTTTGGTAGATATAGTTGGACTCGTGGTGGTGGTAGGGGTAGTATTTTATGCGATAAAAGAAGGAGTGCTCGTTTTGGTGGTAGGAGTTGTAGTTTCTGTGGTAGAAGTAGGATCAATCGTGGTGGTGGTAGGAGTAGAAGAGCCTGTGGTAGAAGGAGGTGCTCTCGTGGTGGTGGGAGGAGTAGGAGGTTTTGTGGGAGAAGTAGGAGCGCTCGTGATATTGGCAGGAGGAGTAGTGTCTGTGGTAGAAGTAGTTGCACTCGTTGTGATGGTAGAATTAGTAGTTTCTGTGGTAGAGGTAGGAACGTTCCTGGTGGAGGTAGGTGTAGTAGTGTCTGTAGTAGAAGTAGGGGCGCCTGTGGTACTGGTGGGAGTAGTAGTGTCTGTGGTAGAAGGAGGAGCACTCGTCTTGGTGGTAAGTGTAGTATTCTCTGTGGTAGAAATAGTTGCGCTCATGATGGTAGTAGGTGTAGTAGTTTCTGTGGTAGAAGTTGGAGTGCTCGTGGTGGTGGTAGTAGTAGTTGATTCTGTGGTATATGTAGGAGTGTTCCTCATGGTGGTAGGAGAAGTAGTGTCTGTCGTCGAACTAGTGGTGCTCGTGGTGTTGGTAGGTGTAGTAGTGTCTGTTTTAGAAGTAGCAGCCCTCGTGGTGGTGGTAGGAGAAGTATTTTCTGTGGTAGAAGTACTTGAGCTCGTGCTGCAAGTAGGAGTAGTATGGTCTGTGATAGAAGTAGGAGGGCTAGTGGAGGTCGTAGGTGTTGCACGGTCTGTGGTAGAAGTAGGAGCGCTCGTGGTGGTAGTAGGAGTAGTAGTGTCTGTAGTAGAAGGTGTTGCACTCGTGCTCGTGGTAGTAGTAGTACTTTTTGTGGTAGAAGTAGGATTGCTCGTGATATTGTCAGGAATAGTATTGTCTGTGTTAGAAGTCGTTGCATTCGTTGTAGTGGTAAGAGTAGTAGTGTCTGTCGTAGAAGTAGTTGCACTCTTCATGGTGGTAGCAGTAGCATGTTCTGTGTTAGAAGTAAGAGTGCTCTTGGTGGTGGTGGGAGATGCACACTCTGTGGAAGAAGCAGAAGCGCTCGTGGTCTTGGTAGTAGTAGTTTCTCTGGTAGAAGTAGGAGAGCTCCTGGTGGTGGTGGGAGTAGTAATTTCTTTGGTAGAAGTAGGAGCGCTCATGGTGGTGGTAGGAGTAGTAGTTTCTGTGGTAATAGTAGGAGAGCTCGTGGTGGTGGTAGGTGTAGTACTGTCTGTTGTAGAAGTATGAGCAATCATGGTTGTGGTGGGAGTAGTAATGTCTGTGGTAGAAGTAGGAGCACTCGTCTTGGTGGTAGCAGTAGTATGGTCTGTAGTAGAAGTAGTTGCACTCGTGGTGGTGGTAGGGTTAGTAGTGTCTGTGGTAGAAGTAGGAGTGCTCATGGTGGTGGTAGGAGTAGTATTGTCTGTGGTACAAGAAGGAACGCTCGTAGTGGGGGTAGGAGTAGTAGTTTCTGTAATAGTAGTAGGAGCTCTCGTGGTGGTGGTAGGTCTAACAGGGCCTGTGGAAGAAATAGGAGCGCTTGTGGAGTTGGTATGAGTAGCACAGTCTGTGGTAGAAGTAGGAGCACTCATGGGGGTGGTAGCAGTAGTAGTGTCTGTGGTAGAAGTAGGAGTGCTCATGATGGTGGCAGGAGTCGTAGTGTCTGTGGTAGAAGTAGGAGCGCCTGTGGTGGTGGTGGAAATAGTTGTGTGTGTTGTATAAGTAGTTGCACTCGTGGTGGTGGTAGGAGTAGTAGTATCTGTGGTAGAAGTAGGAGCTCTAGTGATTGTGGTAGTAGTTGTACGGTCTGCCGTAGAAGTAGGAGGGCTCGTGGTGGTGATCGGTGCAGTAGTGTCTGTGGTAGAAGTAGTTGCGCTCGTGGTGGTGGTAGAAGTAGCAGGTTCTGTGGTAGAAGTAGGAGCGCTAGTGATGGTGGTAGGAGTAGTAGTGTCTGTGGTAGGAGTAGGAGCGCTCATGGTGGTGGTAGGGGTAGTATTGTCTGTCGTAGAAGAAGGAGCGGTCCTGGTGGGGTTAGGAGTAGCTGTTTCTGTAATAGAAGTAGGAGCTTTCATGGTTGTGGTAGGAATAGCAGGGCCTGTGGAAGAAATAGGAGCGCTTTTGGTGGTGGTAAGAGTTGCACGGTGTGTGATAGAAGTAGGAGTGCTCATGGTGGTGGTAGCAGTATTAGTGTCTGTGGTAGAGGTAGGAGCGCTCGTGGTGGTGGTAGACATTGTTGTGTCTGTGGTGTGAGTAGTTGCGCTCGTGGTGGTGGTAGAAATAGTAGTTTCTGTGGTAGAAATAGTTGCACTTGTGGTGGTGGTAGCAGTAGTAGTGTCTGTGGTAGAAGTAGGAGCGCTAGTCCTGCTGGTAGTAGTTGCAGGGTCCCTGGTAGAAGTAGGAAGGCTCGTGGTGGTGATAGCAGTAGTAGTGTCTGTGGTAGAAGTAGTTGTGCTCATGGTGAGGGTAGGAGTAGTAGAGTCTGTGGTAGAAGTAGAAACACTCGTGGTGGTGGTAGGAATAGTAGTGTCTGTGATAGAATTAGGAGCGATTGTGGTGGTGGTAAGAGTAGCAGGGTCTGTGGTAGAAGTAGTTGCAATCATGGTGGTGGTAGGATTAGCAGATTCTGTGGTAGAAGAAGGGGCACTCGAGGTGGTGGTAGGAGTTGCAGTATCTGTGGTAGACGTAGGAGCGCTCGTGGTGGTGCTTGGAGTATTAGTGTCTGTGGTAGAAGTAGGAGCGTTTTTCGTGCTGTTAAGAGTAGTATTGTCCGTGGTAGTTGTAGTGGCGCTGGTGGTTGTGGTAGGAGTAGTAGTTTCTGTGGTAGAAGTAGTGGTGATGGTGGTGGAGTTAGGAGTAGCAGGTTCTGTGGTAGGAGTAGGAGCGCTAGTGGTGGTGGTAGGAGTAGTAGTGTCTGTGGTAGAAGTAGGAACGCTAGTAGTGGTGGTAGTAGTTGCACGGTCTATGGTAGAAGTAGTTGTGCTCGTGGTGGAGGTATGAGTAGCAGGTACTGTGGTAGCAGAAGGAGCACTCATGGTGGTGGTAGGAGTAGTAGTGTCTGTGGTAGAAGTAGGAGCACTAGTCTTCCTGGTAGTATTCGCACGGTCTCTGGTAGAATTAGGAAGGCTCGTCGTGGTGATAGCAATAGTAATGTCTGTGGTAGAAGTAGTTGCGTTCGTGTTGGGGGTAGAAGTAGTAGTGTTTTTGGTAGAAGTAGAAGCACTGGTGGTGGTCGTAGGAGTAGTAGTGTTTGTGGTAGAATTAGGAGCACTCATGGTGGTAGTAGAAGTAGAAGTATCTGTGGTTAAAGTAGTGGAGCTCGTGGTGGTGGTAGTAGTTGTGTCTGTGGTAGAAGTAGGAGCACTGGTGGTGTTGGTAGGACTAGTAGGGTCTTTGGTAGAAGTAGGATCTAGATAGGTATATCTGTGGTAGTAGGTCTGTTTTAGAAGTAGTTTCGCTCGTGGTGGTGGTAGGAGTACTTGTGTCTGTGGTAGAAGTACGAGTACTCGTGGTGTTGGTAGGACTAGTAGGGTCGTTGTTAGAAGTAGGATCTAGGTAGGTAGATCTGTGGTAGTAGGTCTGTGTTAGAAGTAGTTTCACTCGTGGTGTGGTAGGAGTAGCATGTTCTGTGTTAGCAGTAGGAGCGCACGTAGTGGTGGTAGGAGTTGCACTGTCTGTGGCAGAAGTAGTAGCGCTCGTGGTGGTGGTAGTCGTAGTTATTCTGGTAGAATTAGGAGAGTACTTGTTGGTGGTACGAGGAGTAGTTACTTTGGGAGAAGTAGGAGCACTCGTGGTGGTAGAAAAGTAGTTCAGTCTGTTGTAGAAGTAGGAGTCCTCGTGGCGGTGCTTGGAGTATTAATGTCTGTGGTAGAAGTCGGAGCACTCATGGTGGTGGTAGGTGTACTCTGTCTGTGGTAGAAGTAGTTTCACTCTTGGTGGAGGTAGGAGTAGTAGTTTTGGCGGTAGAAGTAGGAATCATCGTGTTGTTGGGAGGAGTAGTATTTTGTCTGGTAGAAGTAGGTTCTCTCGTGGTGGTGGTAGGATTAGAAGTGTCTGTGGAGGACGTAGTGATGCTCACAGTGGTGGTGGGAGTAGTAATGTGATTGATAAAAGTATGAGCGCTCGTGGTCGTGGCAGGAGTAGTAGTGTCTGTGGTAGAAGTAGGAGAATTCATCGTGGTGTTAGGAGTAGTAGTGTCTTTGGTAGATATAGTTGGACTCGTGGTGGTGGTAGGGGTAGTATTTTATGCGATAAAAGAAGGAGTGCTCGTTTTGGTGGTAGGAGTTGTAGTTTCTGTGGTAGAAGTAGGATCAATCGTGGTGGTGGTAGGAGTAGAAGAGCCTGTGGTAGAAGGAGGTGCTCTCGTGGTGGTGGGAGGAGTAGGAGGTTTTGTGGGAGAAGTAGGAGCGCTCGTGATATTGGCAGGAGGAGTAGTGTCTGTGGTAGAAGTAGTTGCACTCGTTGTGATGGTAGAATTAGTAGTTTCTGTGGTAGAGGTAGGAACGTTCCTGGTGGAGGTAGGTGTAGTAGTGTCTGTAGTAGAAGTAGGGGCGCCTGTGGTACTGGTGGGAGTAGTAGTGTCTGTGGTAGAAGGAGGAGCACTCGTCTTGGTGGTAAGTGTAGTATTCTCTGTGGTAGAAATAGTTGCGCTCATGATGGTAGTAGGTGTAGTAGTTTCTGTGGTAGAAGTTGGAGTGCTCGTGGTGGTGGTAGTAGTAGTTGATTCTGTGGTATATGTAGGAGTGTTCCTCATGGTGGTAGGAGAAGTAGTGTCTGTCGTCGAACTAGTGGTGCTCGTGGTGTTGGTAGGTGTAGTAGTGTCTGTTTTAGAAGTAGCAGCCCTCGTGGTGGTGGTAGGAGAAGTATTTTCTGTGGTAGAAGTACTTGAGCTCGTGCTGCAAGTAGGAGTAGTATGGTCTGTGATAGAAGTAGGAGGGCTAGTGGAGGTCGTAGGTGTTGCACGGTCTGTGGTAGAAGTAGGAGCGCTCGTGGTGGTAGTAGGAGTAGTAGTGTCTGTAGTAGAAGGTGTTGCACTCGTGCTCGTGGTAGTAGTAGTACTTTTTGTGGTAGAAGTAGGATTGCTCGTGATATTGTCAGGAATAGTATTGTCTGTGTTAGAAGTCGTTGCATTCGTTGTAGTGGTAAGAGTAGTAGTGTCTGTCGTAGAAGTAGTTGCACTCTTCATGGTGGTAGCAGTAGCATGTTCTGTGTTAGAAGTAAGAGTGCTCTTGGTGGTGGTGGGAGATGCACACTCTGTGGAAGAAGCAGAAGCGCTCGTGGTCTTGGTAGTAGTAGTTTCTCTGGTAGAAGTAGGAGAGCTCCTGGTGGTGGTGGGAGTAGTAATTTCTTTGGTAGAAGTAGGAGCGCTCATGGTGGTGGTAGGAGTAGTAGTTTCTGTGGTAATAGTAGGAGAGCTCGTGGTGGTGGTAGGTGTAGTACTGTCTGTTGTAGAAGTATGAGCAATCATGGTTGTGGTGGGAGTAGTAATGTCTGTGGTAGAAGTAGGAGCACTCGTCTTGGTGGTAGCAGTAGTATGGTCTGTAGTAGAAGTAGTTGCACTCGTGGTGGTGGTAGGGTTAGTAGTGTCTGTGGTAGAAGTAGGAGTGCTCATGGTGGTGGTAGGAGTAGTATTGTCTGTGGTACAAGAAGGAACGCTCGTAGTGGGGGTAGGAGTAGTAGTTTCTGTAATAGTAGTAGGAGCTCTCGTGGTGGTGGTAGGTCTAACAGGGCCTGTGGAAGAAATAGGAGCGCTTGTGGAGTTGGTATGAGTAGCACAGTCTGTGGTAGAAGTAGGAGCACTCATGGGGGTGGTAGCAGTAGTAGTGTCTGTGGTAGAAGTAGGAGTGCTCATGATGGTGGCAGGAGTCGTAGTGTCTGTGGTAGAAGTAGGAGCGCCTGTGGTGGTGGTGGAAATAGTTGTGTGTGTTGTATAAGTAGTTGCACTCGTGGTGGTGGTAGGAGTAGTAGTATCTGTGGTAGAAGTAGGAGCTCTAGTGATTGTGGTAGTAGTTGTACGGTCTGCCGTAGAAGTAGGAGGGCTCGTGGTGGTGATCGGTGCAGTAGTGTCTGTGGTAGAAGTAGTTGCGCTCGTGGTGGTGGTAGAAGTAGCAGGTTCTGTGGTAGAAGTAGGAGCGCTAGTGATGGTGGTAGGAGTAGTAGTGTCTGTGGTAGGAGTAGGAGCGCTCATGGTGGTGGTAGGGGTAGTATTGTCTGTCGTAGAAGAAGGAGCGGTCCTGGTGGGGTTAGGAGTAGCTGTTTCTGTAATAGAAGTAGGAGCTTTCATGGTTGTGGTAGGAATAGCAGGGCCTGTGGAAGAAATAGGAGCGCTTTTGGTGGTGGTAAGAGTTGCACGGTGTGTGATAGAAGTAGGAGTGCTCATGGTGGTGGTAGCAGTATTAGTGTCTGTGGTAGAGGTAGGAGCGCTCGTGGTGGTGGTAGACATTGTTGTGTCTGTGGTGTGAGTAGTTGCGCTCGTGGTGGTGGTAGAAATAGTAGTTTCTGTGGTAGAAATAGTTGCACTTGTGGTGGTGGTAGCAGTAGTAGTGTCTGTGGTAGAAGTAGGAGCGCTAGTCCTGCTGGTAGTAGTTGCAGGGTCCCTGGTAGAAGTAGGAAGGCTCGTGGTGGTGATAGCAGTAGTAGTGTCTGTGGTAGAAGTAGTTGTGCTCATGGTGAGGGTAGGAGTAGTAGAGTCTGTGGTAGAAGTAGAAACACTCGTGGTGGTGGTAGGAATAGTAGTGTCTGTGATAGAATTAGGAGCGATTGTGGTGGTGGTAAGAGTAGCAGGGTCTGTGGTAGAAGTAGTTGCAATCATGGTGGTGGTAGGATTAGCAGATTCTGTGGTAGAAGAAGGGGCACTCGAGGTGGTGGTAGGAGTTGCAGTATCTGTGGTAGACGTAGGAGCGCTCGTGGTGGTGCTTGGAGTATTAGTGTCTGTGGTAGAAGTAGGAGCGTTTTTCGTGCTGTTAAGAGTAGTATTGTCCGTGGTAGTTGTAGTGGCGCTGGTGGTTGTGGTAGGAGTAGTAGTTTCTGTGGTAGAAGTAGTGGTGATGGTGGTGGAGTTAGGAGTAGCAGGTTCTGTGGTAGGAGTAGGAGCGCTAGTGGTGGTGGTAGGAGTAGTAGTGTCTGTGGTAGAAGTAGGAACGCTAGTAGTGGTGGTAGTAGTTGCACGGTCTATGGTAGAAGTAGTTGTGCTCGTGGTGGAGGTATGAGTAGCAGGTACTGTGGTAGCAGAAGGAGCACTCATGGTGGTGGTAGGAGTAGTAGTGTCTGTGGTAGAAGTAGGAGCACTAGTCTTCCTGGTAGTATTCGCACGGTCTCTGGTAGAATTAGGAAGGCTCGTCGTGGTGATAGCAATAGTAATGTCTGTGGTAGAAGTAGTTGCGTTCGTGTTGGGGGTAGAAGTAGTAGTGTTTTTGGTAGAAGTAGAAGCACTGGTGGTGGTCGTAGGAGTAGTAGTGTTTGTGGTAGAATTAGGAGCACTCATGGTGGTAGTAGAAGTAGAAGTATCTGTGGTTAAAGTAGTGGAGCTCGTGGTGGTGGTAGTAGTTGTGTCTGTGGTAGAAGTAGGAGCACTGGTGGTGTTGGTAGGACTAGTAGGGTCTTTGGTAGAAGTAGGATCTAGATAGGTATATCTGTGGTAGTAGGTCTGTTTTAGAAGTAGTTTCGCTCGTGGTGGTGGTAGGAGTACTTGTGTCTGTGGTAGAAGTACGAGTACTCGTGGTGTTGGTAGGACTAGTAGGGTCGTTGTTAGAAGTAGGATCTAGGTAGGTAGATCTGTGGTAGTAGGTCTGTGTTAGAAGTAGTTTCACTCGTGGTGTGGTAGGAGTAGCATGTTCTGTGTTAGCAGTAGGAGCGCACGTAGTGGTGGTAGGAGTTGCACTGTCTGTGGCAGAAGTAGTAGCGCTCGTGGTGGTGGTAGTCGTAGTTATTCTGGTAGAATTAGGAGAGTACTTGTTGGTGGTACGAGGAGTAGTTACTTTGGGAGAAGTAGGAGCACTCGTGGTGGTAGAAAAGTAGTTCAGTCTGTTGTAGAAGTAGGAGTCCTCGTGGCGGTGCTTGGAGTATTAATGTCTGTGGTAGAAGTAGGAGCACTCATGGTGGTGGTAGGTGTACTCTGTCTGTGGTAGAAGTAGTTTCACTCTTGGTGGAGGTAGGAGTAGTAGTTTTGGCGGTAGAAGTAGGAATCATCGTGTTGTTGGGAGGAGTAGTATTTTGTCTGGTAGAAGTAGGTTCTCTCGTGGTGGTGGTAGGATTAGAAGTGTCTGTGGAGGACGTAGTGATGCTCACAGTGGTGGTGGGAGTAGTAATGTGATTGATAAAAGTATGAGCGCTCGTGGTCGTGGCAGGAGTAGTAGTGTCTGTGGTAGAAGTAGGAGAATTCATCGTGGTGTTAGGAGTAGTAGTGTCTTTGGTAGATATAGTTGGACTCGTGGTGGTGGTAGGGGTAGTATTTTATGCGATAAAAGAAGGAGTGCTCGTTTTGGTGGTAGGAGTTGTAGTTTCTGTGGTAGAAGTAGGATCAATCGTGGTGGTGGTAGGAGTAGAAGAGCCTGTGGTAGAAGGAGGTGCTCTCGTGGTGGTGGGAGGAGTAGGAGGTTTTGTGGGAGAAGTAGGAGCGCTCGTGATATTGGCAGGAGGAGTAGTGTCTGTGGTAGAAGTAGTTGCACTCGTTGTGATGGTAGAATTAGTAGTTTCTGTGGTAGAGGTAGGAACGTTCCTGGTGGAGGTAGGTGTAGTAGTGTCTGTAGTAGAAGTAGGGGCGCCTGTGGTACTGGTGGGAGTAGTAGTGTCTGTGGTAGAAGGAGGAGCACTCGTCTTGGTGGTAAGTGTAGTATTCTCTGTGGTAGAAATAGTTGCGCTCATGATGGTAGTAGGTGTAGTAGTTTCTGTGGTAGAAGTTGGAGTGCTCGTGGTGGTGGTAGTAGTAGTTGATTCTGTGGTATATGTAGGAGTGTTCCTCATGGTGGTAGGAGAAGTAGTGTCTGTCGTCGAACTAGTGGTGCTCGTGGTGTTGGTAGGTGTAGTAGTGTCTGTTTTAGAAGTAGCAGCCCTCGTGGTGGTGGTAGGAGAAGTATTTTCTGTGGTAGAAGTACTTGAGCTCGTGCTGCAAGTAGGAGTAGTATGGTCTGTGATAGAAGTAGGAGGGCTAGTGGAGGTCGTAGGTGTTGCACGGTCTGTGGTAGAAGTAGGAGCGCTCGTGGTGGTAGTAGGAGTAGTAGTGTCTGTAGTAGAAGGTGTTGCACTCGTGCTCGTGGTAGTAGTAGTACTTTTTGTGGTAGAAGTAGGATTGCTCGTGATATTGTCAGGAATAGTATTGTCTGTGTTAGAAGTCGTTGCATTCGTTGTAGTGGTAAGAGTAGTAGTGTCTGTCGTAGAAGTAGTTGCACTCTTCATGGTGGTAGCAGTAGCATGTTCTGTGTTAGAAGTAAGAGTGCTCTTGGTGGTGGTGGGAGATGCACACTCTGTGGAAGAAGCAGAAGCGCTCGTGGTCTTGGTAGTAGTAGTTTCTCTGGTAGAAGTAGGAGAGCTCCTGGTGGTGGTGGGAGTAGTAATTTCTTTGGTAGAAGTAGGAGCGCTCATGGTGGTGGTAGGAGTAGTAGTTTCTGTGGTAATAGTAGGAGAGCTCGTGGTGGTGGTAGGTGTAGTACTGTCTGTTGTAGAAGTATGAGCAATCATGGTTGTGGTGGGAGTAGTAATGTCTGTGGTAGAAGTAGGAGCACTCGTCTTGGTGGTAGCAGTAGTATGGTCTGTAGTAGAAGTAGTTGCACTCGTGGTGGTGGTAGGGTTAGTAGTGTCTGTGGTAGAAGTAGGAGTGCTCATGGTGGTGGTAGGAGTAGTATTGTCTGTGGTAGAAGAAGGAACGCTCGTAGTGGGGGTAGGAGTAGTAGTTTCTGTAATAGTAGTAGGAGCTCTCGTGGTGGTGGTAGGTCTAACAGGGCCTGTGGAAGAAATAGGAGCGCTTGTGGAGTTGGTATGAGTAGCACAGTCTGTGGTAGAAGTAGGAGCACTCATGGGGGTGGTAGCAGTAGTAGTGTCTGTGGTAGAAGTAGGAGTGCTCATGATGGTGGCAGGAGTCGTAGTGTCTGTGGTAGAAGTAGGAGCGCCTGTGGTGGTGGTGGAAATAGTTGTGTGTGTTGTATAAGTAGTTGCACTCGTGGTGGTGGTAGGAGTAGTAGTATCTGTGGTAGAAGTAGGAGCTCTAGTGATTGTGGTAGTAGTTGTACGGTCTGCCGTAGAAGTAGGAGGGCTCGTGGTGGTGATCGGTGCAGTAGTGTCTGTGGTAGAAGTAGTTGCGCTCGTGGTGGTGGTAGAAGTAGCAGGTTCTGTGGTAGAAGTAGGAGCGCTAGTGATGGTGGTAGGAGTAGTAGTGTCTGTGGTAGGAGTAGGAGCGCTCATGGTGGTGGTAGGGGTAGTATTGTCTGTCGTAGAAGAAGGAGCGGTCCTGGTGGGGTTAGGAGTAG